>NW_007260474.1:220248-247859 GCF_000164805.1 Carlito syrichta
ATTTGGAAGGCTGAGGTGGAAGGATTGCCGGAGCCCAGCAGGTTGAGGCTGCGGTGGCCAGGAGAGGCCACTGCACTCCAGTCTGGGCGACAGAGTGAGACTCCAACTCAAAAAAAAAAAAAAGAAAAAGACAGACAAAGCCCAAATAAACAAAATTAGAAACACAACAAATGAAATTGCAACTGACTCCAAAGAAATTCAAAAGATTATCAGAGATTACTATGCACACCTATGTGAAAACAAACTTGAAAACCTAAATGCAATGGAGGACTTTCTGACACAATCTCCTAAGGTGGAAACAAGAGGAAATTGAAACCTTCACAAGGTAGAAATAAGAAGAAACTGAAACCCTAAGTAGAACAATAACAATCCACAAAATCAACTTCATCATAAAAAGTCTACCTACAAAAACAAAACAAAACAAAAACAAAAACTCCTGGGAAGATGGCTTCCCAGCAGAATTCAACAAAACATATAAAGAATAGCTGATACCAATCCTATTGAAAGTATTCTGGCTGGACAATTGAGAAAGTTAGAATCCTCCTCAAATCATTTATGAAACTAACATCACAGTGATATCCAAACCTAGCAAAAACCTGACAAGGAAAGAGAATTATAGGCCAATCTCTTGATGAACATAAATGTAAAAACTCTCAACAATTTTCTAGCAAATAAGATCCAGCAACACTTCTCAAGAATCATACACCATGACTAAGTAGGCTTCATTCCCAGGATGCAGGATTGGTTCAACATCTGCAAAACCATAAATATAATTCAATACATCAACAGATGCAAAAACAATAACCAAATGATTATATCATTTGATGCAGGAAAAGCTTTCAGCAGAATCCAGAATTCCTTCTTGATAAAAACTTTGAGCACCTAGGCACAGAAGGAACTTTCCTCAAAATAGTAGGAACTATTTATGATAAACCCACAGCCGACATATTGTTCAATGGACAATAGTTGGAAGCATTCCTCCTGAAAATGGGAACAAGACAAGAATACCCACTCTCACCTCTCCTGTTCAACATAATATTGGAAGTCCTAGCAAGAGCAATCAGGCAAGAAAAGGAAATTAGGGGTATCTAAATAGATAAAGAGGAATTTAAGCTATCCCACTTTGCAGATGATTTACCTATACCTTGAAAACCTAAGGGAGTCCATAAAAAAACCTTCTTGAACTGATAAATGACTTTGGCAAAGACTCAGGTAACAAAATCAACTTGCAAAAGACAGTGACATTTTTATACACCAGCAAGAAATAGGCAGAAAACCAAAAAAAAACACAATCACATTCAAAATAGCCACAGAAAAATGAAATACCTTGGTATCTACCTAAACGGAGAAGTGAAAGACCTCTACAACAAAAACTACAAAACATTGCTCAAAGAAATAAAAGATGAAATGGAAAGACATCTTCTGCTAATAGATTGGAAGAATCAATATTGTCAAGGTATCCATCTTTCCCAAGGCAATCAACAGATTCAATGCAATATCCATCAAATTACCAACATCATTCTTTTCATACATGGAAATGACAATACAGAAATTCTTATGGAAACAAAAAAGAGCACGAATAGCTAAAACAATCCTCAGTCAAAGAAACAAAGCAGGAGATAACAGACTTTCAGACTTCAAACTTTACTTAAGGATACAATGATCAAAACAGCCTGGTACTGGTACAAGAACAAGGCATATAAACCAATGGAACAGAACAGAGACTCTGGAAGTAAAAACCCTATCTTTTAACCAATTCATCTTTGACTAAGCCAACAACAGCAGTCACTAGGAAGAAGATAATTTATTCAGCAAGTGATGCTGGGAAAACTGGCTGACCACATGCAGAATAATAAAACCAGGCCCAGCCGGGCTCAGTGGCTCAGCCTGTAATCCCACGCCTTTGGGAGGCTGAGGTGAGTGGATTGCCTGAGCCTGTGGGTTCTAGACCCACCTGGGCAGTGAGACTTCATCTCTACAATAAATCAAAAAATTAGCCAGGTGTGGTAGCACATGCCTGTAGTTCCAGCTATGTGGAAGGCTAAGGCGGAAGGGTCACTGGAGCCCAGCAGGTCGAGGCTGCAGTGGCCGGGAGCGGCCACTGCACTCCAGTCTGGGTGACAGAGTGAGACTCCAACTCAAAAAATAAAAAATAAAAAATAGAATAAATAAAAATAAAACCAAGCCCCTACCTATTGCCATATATATATATATATATATATATATACTCTAAATCGATCAAAGACCTAAATGCAAAACTTCAAACTTTAAGAATCATAAAAGAAAATATAGGAAACACACTTGTGTACTTAGGAATAGATAAACATTACATGATCAAATCCCCAAAGGCGAATGACATAAAAGCCACAGTAGACAAGTGGGACCTCATCAAACTGAAAAACTTTTGCACAGCAAAAGAAACCACTGAGGGTGGGGAGATAACCCACAGAGTGAGAAAAATATTTACTAATTATGTGTATGGCAAGAGCCTGACATTCAGGATCGACAAGGAACTCAAAAAAGTCAAAAGGAAAAAAAAAAAACCTATTAAAAAGTAGGCAAAAGACATGAATAGACATTTCTCAAAAGAAGTCATATAAGCAGCCAACACATGAAAAATGCTCAGCCTCACGAATCATTAGAGAAGTGCAAATTAAAACTATTTGAGATATCACCAAACTCCAGTAAGAATGGCCATCACTAATAAATCAAAAAACAATAGATCCTGGCCTGGGTGTGGAGAAAAAGGAATGCTTTTATGCTGTTGGTGGTAGTGTAAATTAATCCAATCTCTATGGAAAACAGTGTGGTGATTTTTATAAACACTAGAAATTGACCTTCCATATTACCTAGCAATACCCCTTCTGGGTATATTACCAAAGGAACTTAAATCATTCTACAAAAAAGATACCTGCACATGCATATTTATTGCTGCAATATGCACAATAGAAAAAGCACAGAACCGACCTTGCTGCCCACCAAAAGTGGACTGGATAAGGAAAATGTAGTACATATACCTGATGAAGTATCATGCAGCCATAAAGAAGGACAAAATTATGGACTTTGCAGCAAACTGGATGAATTTAGAGTCCATCATACTTAGTGATCTATCACAGAAACAAAAACTTGAATATCACATGTTCTCACTCATAAGTGGGTCCTAAACATTTATCACAATGCTACAGGAAGGGATTGGTAGTTGCAGGAAACTGCCAGATGAGGGAGGGAGGGAGGGAGGGGAAGAGCACATGGCAATACAAAGGGTACCTAATCCTAAACCAAGGAAAGTGAAGTGTAAACTTCACCTTTATATAGACTACTCATGTACCTAATTCTGAGTTGTACTCCACATTTCAATAACAAAATAAAGAAAAAAAAAAAAAAAGAATGTCTTTTTTGATCATTGCTTCCAATGTCATATTGGAAGATCTAGCTAATGCAATAAGACCAGAAAAGGAAATTAAACTTTCACAAATTGAAAAGAAAGAATTATAACTTTTTTTGTGTAGATGACAAGATCATTTTTGTAGAAAATCCAAAGAACCCCCAAAATTTTGAAATTAATAAGCAATTCTAGCTAGGTTGTAGGATACAAAGCTAATACACAAAACGCCATTGCTTTTTTATATAATAGCACTGATCAGGTGCAATTTGGATTTTAAAACACCTTATCATTGACAGAAGCACTTGCCAAAATGAAATACATAGGCATAAATCCAACAAAATCTTAGTACAAGATATATACATAGAAAACTAGAAAACTCTGATGAAAGATATCAACGAATAATTAAATAAATGGAGATATATGCTATGTTCATGCATAGGAACATAGATGTCATTTCTTTCTAACTTGATCTATAGATTCAAGACAATCTCAATCAAAATCACAGCAAGTTACCACATGGATATTGACAAATTGACTTTAAGGCTTACACATGGAAACAAAATACCCAGAATAGCCAACATCTTAAAAGAGAAGAATAAAGGTGGAGGACTAACACCATGCAACTTCAAGATTTGTTATAAATTCACAGTAACTAAGACAACGCAGTATTGATAAAAGAATAGGAAAATGGATCAATGGAACAAAATGAAAAGCCCAGAAAGAGGCCACTCAAATATAGGCAACTGGTCCTTGACAAGAGGCAAAGGCATACAATGAAGCAAAGATGGTCTTTCAACAAATGGTGCTGGAACATAGATAACATAGAAGGTAGCATAAGAGAATATTTATATAACCTTCAGTATGACAATGATATTTAAATGCACCAACAAAGACATTATCCGTGAAATAAAAAATTGATAAGCTAGACTTCATTAAAATTTAAAACTTCAGCTCTGCAGAAGAAAGTGACAAAAGAATGAGAAGACACACTGGAAAACATATTTATAAAACATTCATCTGATAAAGTAATGCTATCCAAAATTAAATTTAAAAAAAAACACTTAAAACTCAATAATGCTTAACCTAATTTTAAAAATGGGAAAAATATTTGGACAGACAACTCACCAAAGAAGACATACGTATGGCATTAAGTATATGAAAACATGTTCAATATAATTTCATTAGGGAATTGCAAATTGAAAAAATGATATACTACTAAAAACCTGTTAGAATGACCAAAATCTAAAACAGTGACACTACAAAATTCTATCAAAGATGTGGAGCAATAGCAATACATTCATTGCTAGTGGAGCACAAAATGATACATTCACTTTTAAAAACAGTTTGGCAGTATAATATAGAACTAAACATATTCTTGCCTTATAACCCAATAAATGTGCTTCTTGGTTTTTACACAAATGACTTGAATTTTTTTTCCATGCAAAAACTTGCACATGATTGTTTATAACAATGTTATTCCTGATTACCAAAACTTAGAAGCAACAGAGATGCTTTTCAGTAGGTCAATGGATAAATATATTTTAGTACATTCAGACAATGGAATATAATTCAGCACTAAAAAGAAGTCAGCTATTAAGCCATAAAAAGACAAGGAGAAAACATAAAATCATGTTGCCAAGTGAAAGAAACAAATCTGAAAAGGCTATATAATGTCATATTTTAACTATATGACATTTTAGAAAAGGCAGAACTATGGAAACAAAACAAACAACAACAACAACAGTGGTTACCAGGGATTATGGAGGAAGGAGACATGAAAATGCAGAGCACAGCATTCTTAGGGCAATGAAACTAAAACAGTAGATACATGTCATTATACATTTGTCAAAATTCATGGAATGTACAACCCGAAGAAGAATGAGCCCTAAAATAAACTATTGACTTTGGGTGAAAATATGTCAATGGAACAATGATGTTATGTTGATTAATAATGCTGTTCCTCAATTGTAACAATGATGTTATATTGATGAATAATGATAATGATGTTCCTTTGGCAAGGGATATTGATAGTAAGAAAGACTGTGCCTCTGTGGGGACAGAAGTATACAGAACCTTTCTGTACTTTTCTACTCATTTTTGCTGTAAACCTAAAATTAGTCTTACAATGAAAATAATGTAAGCTGCTTCTTCTTCTTCTTCTTCTTCTTCTTCTTCATGAAAATAATGTAAGCTTCTTCTTCTTCTTCTTCTTCATGAAAATAATGTAAGCTTCTTCTTCTTCTTCTTCTTCTTCTTCTTCTTCTTCTTCATGAAAATAATGTAAGCTTCTTCTTCTTCTTCTTCATGAAAATAATGTAAGCTTCTTCTTCTTCTTCTTCTTCTTCTTCTTCTTCTTCTTCTTCTTCTTCTTCTTCTTCTTCTTCTTCTTCTTCTTCTATTGAGAGGATAGAAGAGCTCCCAGAGTGGGAGGGGACCCAAGGGGGTTGTCCAACAATGTAAGCTTCTATGAATTACATCTTGAACCAGTCTATGTGCTAAACCATACCCACAATTTTATTCATGAAACATCTCTTTAGAATGCCGATATTTGTGACTTTTGGCTAAACATGAATGGCCTCAGTTAGAACAACTAGGGCAAGTCAGTAGTAATTCACGTGTTTCATGCTCCAACAGGCCACCTTGGACATGTTTTTCTGCCATTGGCAGAGGTTCAAGAACGGCAAAACAGAAAATGTCCAAGTGTTTTTTCATGCCTTTGCTTATGGCAAATATCTTTACATTCTATTAGCCAAAGCAGGTGACACAGCTGAGACGAGAGCCACAGCAAGATGGTTCTATTGAGTTACAAAGTAAAAGACTTGAATATAAGAGGACAATTCAAACTATTTTTGCAATATATTATAGTTACTATTGTGGAAATGTCCTAAACAGTTCGTAAGATATATTATGTAGAAAAAACAATCTTTCAAAACACGAATGCAATGAAATGATAATTAGAATATGCATTGATGTTACAGGTTATTCCTACCTAGTACAAATTGGGACTCAGAAATTCAAAAGCCTAAAAGTGAAAGATAGGTGACAGAAATATATTAAGCATGCCAGATGCAGCAAAACAGCCCAAGTGAGATGATAGCATTGTTTCTGATCCTTGGTCTAAAAACATGAAACAGAATAGGAGATAAGAAGAAACTGAGTATTTAGATTTTAGCATAAAATTACTAATTTTAAAACTTTTGGAATTTAAATGAAAATACATGAGATACAGAAACAAATGTATGAACACAGAACTGGCAAATTTAAATTAATCAAAATAGAAATGATCAGTAAAACTGAAACAATTCTTGGGAATTTAAATGTCTACCGTCATGCAACTTTCTCTGTGTGGGTACAGTTGTGCTATCAACTTACAGCCTGGTTCTCCAGTTTTTCCCTTGAAACAGAAGATACACCCTAAAATTACCCTAGTTTATAAGAGTTCTAAAATATCACACCCATTTTTTCTAGGAAGATTATCCAAGCTTCTCAC
Source organism: Carlito syrichta (assembly GCF_000164805.1). Classification (NCBI taxonomy): domain Eukaryota; kingdom Metazoa; phylum Chordata; class Mammalia; order Primates; family Tarsiidae; genus Carlito; species Carlito syrichta. The sequence continues at coordinate 227,124 of NW_007260474.1, forward strand.
ATTTTTGTTCAATGGCTTGAGTTATTACTACTGTGTTACTGGGAACCATCTCTGCCTGCCTGTCTTCAAAATTTTTATGTTTGTGGAAGCCATAGCCAGAAAAATCAGGCAAGAAAAAGAATTAAAGTGTATCCAAATTGAAAAAGAAGAAATCAAACAATCTTTCTATGCCAGCAATATGATCTTATATTTAGAAAATTCTAAAAACCCCTTTTAAAAGACTCCAGGACTTGATAAATAAATTTGGTAAAGTTTCAGAATAATTAACACATGCAAATCAATAGCACTGCTATACACCAATAGCAGCCAAGCTGGCGATCAAATTAATAACTCAATTCTATTGACATTAGCAGTCAAAAAGCTAAAATACCTAGGAATATATTTAGTGAAGGAGGTGAAAGACCTCTATAAGGAGAACTACAAAACTCTGATGAAAGGAATTATAGAGGACACAAACTTGTGGAGAAACATGCTTATGGATTGGAAGAATCAACATTGTTAAAATGACCATTACCCAAAGTAATCTACAGATTCAATGCAATCCTTATCAAACTACCAACATCCTTTTTCACAGAATTAGATAAAACAATCCTAAAATCCACGTGGAACCAAAAAAGTGCCAGAATAGTCAAATAAATTCTAGGCAAAATGAACAAAGCTGGTGAAATCACATTACCTGACTTCAAATTAAACTACAAAGTTGTAGTAACAAACAAGATAGCATGGTACTGGCATAGGAGCAAACACATGGACCAATGGAATTCAGAAATAAAATTAAATACCTATATCCAATTGTTCTTTAACAAAGCAGACAAAAACATACACTGGGGAAAAGACACTCTTTTCAAAAAATGGTGCTGGGAAAATCGAATCGCAACTTGCAGAAAAATGAAACTTGATCCCTACCTCTCCCCATATAGAAAAATTTACTCAAGATGCATTAAAGATTTAAATGTCAGACCTGAAATCATAAAAATCCTACACAATAACCCAGGAGAAACTCTTCTGGACATTGGCCTAGGAAAATAATTTATGGCTAAAACCCCAAAAGCAAGCACAACAAAAACAAAAATAAATAAATGTGATTTGATTAAACTAAAAAGCTTCTGCACAGCAAAATAAATAAATAATAACATAATAAATAATAACATAGTAAATAATAATCAACAGAGAAAATAGGCAACCTACACAACGGGAGAAGATATTTGCAAACTGCATCTGACAAAGAACTAATATCCAGAATCTACAAAGAACTCAAACAAATTGACTCAAACAAATTTGTATGTCTTCTTTTAAGAGATGTCTGTTCATGTCATTTGCCCACTTTTTAATGGGATTTTTTGCTTTCTTCTTGTAAATTTGTTTGGAAAAAACACTCAACATCAAACATCATCAGGGAAATGCAATTAAAAACCACAGTGAAATACCACTTGACACAGGTCAGAATGGCCATTATTAAAGACTCAAAAAAACAATAGATACTGGAATGAATTGGGAGAAAAACAAACACTTATACACTGATAGTGGGAGTGTAAATTAGCATAACCCCTATGGAAAGTGGTATGCAGATTATTCAAAAAACTAAAAGTAGATCTACCAATTGATCCTGCAATCCCACTACTAGACATCTACCCTTAGGAACAAAGGTGGTGCTATAAAAAAGACACCTGCACCTGCATGTTTATCACAGCACAATTCACAATTGCAAAGATGTGGAATCAACCTAAATGCCTATCAGCTTATCAGTGGATAATGAAAATGTGTTATACATACACTATGGAATACTATTCAGCTATCAAAAATAATAAAATAAAATATTTTGTAGCAAATTTAATGGAATTGGGGAAAAACATCCTTAGTGAACTAACTGAAGAACAGAAAACCAAACACCACATGTTCTCATTTACAATCAGGAGTTAAACTAAGGATATACAAAGACATAGAGAACAGTATAATGAACACTGGAGACTCAGATAGGGGAGAGAGGAAGGAGTGGAGGGACAAAAAAAAAAAATCACCTATTGGGTACAATGTGCACTGGTTGGGGTGGTGGGTACTTTTTTTTTCTTTGAGTTGGAGTCTCACTCTGTCGCCCAGACTGGAGTGCAGTGGCCGCTCCCGGCCACCGCAGCCTCGACCTGCTGGGCTCCAGGGATCCATCTGCCTCAGCCTTCCAAGTAGCTGGAACTACAGGCGCACACCACCACGCCCGGCTGATTTTTTGATTTATTGTAGAGATGAGGTCTCACCAAGTTTCCCAGGCGGGTCTCGAACCGGCGGGCTCAGGCAATCCACTCACCTCTTCCTCCCAAGGCACGGGATTACAGGCTGAGCCACCGAGCCCGGCTCAGCTATCCGATTCTATACTTCGCTACAATATTCAGTATTTAACAATTATTTCCACTCTATTTTCCAATTTCCCTGATTTGCTGCTTTGTCTTGAGTCTGTTTTATTGGTTTATACTTAAGTGATACCTTTCTCAGGAGAAGAAAAGTAGGATAATAGTTCAAACTAGAATCTTGTACCTTTGAGCTGCTATGGTTTTTGAGTAATTACGTGACTGGTAATATTGTCAAGGAGCAGGTAGTAGCAGGACCTCAGGGCGTGTTGGAAATTTGAAGTTAAATTCTAAATAACATGTGACCTCTTTGAAACAAAGTCTTGCCTGCAGAGCAATATTTCAAAATTGCTGAAAATATGTATTTTTTTCACTAATTAACTGATGCAGCATATTATGAATGAAAATGCACTTTCCCATGGTGCTAACTAGATTGTTAGCATGGAGTCATCTTTAATACTCAGAAATGCTAAAGAAAACAGTACGAAACAATAATCTAACATGCACTATAAAATTCTCTAGCACAACCCAGAATATTTATGTGAAAGATGTTCTAATCATGCAAAAGAAACTTTCTACTTAGTACTGATAGTTCACATTCAAATCTATTTAGCAGGACATTCAAGCATACAGATAACATATGAGCAAAATGAGAAATAATACTGTGATTTCAAGCTCCACTGAACTAGAGTATAGAAATTCTGAACTAAACAATTGTTAAATGCCTGCCAGATAAATGACTGTGGATGAATTGTTTTTACACACTCTCTCTTCCTAGAAGCAACAAATGAAAATGTACATTTCTGTATAATGTTGTCACCATATTTTAATTCACAGGATACTTTAGCCAACCTACTGACTTAGAAGCAGAAGAATCAATAAATTCCCTGCCTGAACATGCTCCAATTGGGTAGCAAGGGCATTTTTAGTCATCCATTTCCTACCTAGTCCTTTGGTGTGTGACTTTAGGGTGATGACACAAAAGACAGAACACACCTCTCATTTTTGAATGGGACATATCCAACAGTGACCATTTCAACTGCTTTTCTATGGCTGTAAATTGTATTTTAAGGTTCAAAATTCACAATGACTGAACACATGCTACTTAAGATTGAGTAAATAGCACCTCAGAGACCAAAAATACTAAACAATTAATGCCTATATGTTATATATAATATGCAATTTTATCATCTTTTTGCTCTTATAAGGGCATTATGATTTTCAAACACTGTACTGGAGGTTGAATGTTCACAAATATATGGGTAATAATGAATAAAATATTAAGGAATTGTTGCAATAGGAAGGATAATTACAATGACTTGTAGAGACAGACAGTGGAAATAACTCAATTATGACTTTGCTTAACCTGTTTGATAATGTCATCAATAATAAACTGCACATGCACATTTGGAGCTAGCTTACTGATAATGACTTCTTTGGCTGGATTTCTCACTTGGATCTAATGCTTGTGCTGTACTGATAAACTGTCTCCAGTACCAGGCTGTCAGAAAGTTTGACAATGGGCAACCTAGAAACAGATAGATGCCTTTTGCTTATCAGGGGGTGATGAGGGTTTCAGGAGAGGGGAATTTATAGCCCCTTGCTGTAATTTGTAGGCCCCAAGTCCTGGAATAACACTCAGAGAAATATATGACAATATTTAGATTCCCAGCATCTATTAAAAGTGCTCTCATATAAAAATCTACTGAATTTCACATTTCCCCCAGTATGGTGTCATTAAAGCCCAATCCATTTGCAGTGGAGGTGGGGTGGGGGGCTGGAGAGAGAGACAGACAGACAGACAGACAGACAGAGAGAGAAATGGGATTATCCAGAGGCACTTTAAGAATTTTAAATTGAGCCGGGCTCAGTGGCTCAGCCTGTAATCCCACGCCTTTGAGAGGCTGAGGTGAGTGGATTGCCTGAGCGTCACCTGGGCGGCGAAACCTCATCTCTACAATAAATCAAAAAAATTAGCCGGGCGTGGTAGCGCGCACCTGTAGTTCCAGCTACTCGGAAGGCTGAGGCGGAAGGATCGCTGGAGCCCAGCAGGTAGGGGCTGCGGTGGCCAGGAGCGGCCGCTGCACTCCAGTCTGGGCGACAGAGTAAGACTCCCATTCAAAAAAAAAAAAAACGAATTTTAAATTGAATATATCAATTTACCTATTTATGGTCCAATATAGTTATGAGGTAAGTTTACTTCTGATTCCTCTGTTAACCTAGTACACTGTGGCTTTCACTGCCAAAATTTGTCAAATGGAAGTAGATGAAATAAAATGGTGTAGAAATTGATCTCTTCTTATATATATTCTGTCCTTTATGCTGAGGCCTTTATCTTTGAAATAAAAGACTCTATGTAATTTTATTAGTGATATGCTGGGGTTTTCTTTGGGCTTTTGCTAGAAGCTTTTTTCCCTAGATTTAGCCCTCGTGAATATTCTTTTTCTTTACTCATAACAATAAAAACATTTTTCCCCCCTAAACAAGCCGTTTTTTAAAATGCCAGAGTATTTATTTGAGAGGTACTTTGGTTCTTTAAATTGTGAATAATAACAATACATTTGCATACTTTGTATATCTGAGTATCCCCAGGAACTATTTATTGAACTTTACCAAGCTACCACTGAAATCTACACATTCAGAGGACAAAACTTAGGGAGCTTTTAAAACTTAAGTATTTAATGGACTTGATTTTGTCTTTTAGACCCAGGAGGGTGCTAGCTAAGTGCCTGAGATGTTCAAAGTTGCCATCATAACAGCTACATCTCTTTCTCCCCTCCCTAGGGAGCTCGTATGAGCTCAGTCTTTGAAAAGGGATTTTTAATCTTTTATTCATTATTCTTCAGAAAGCACTAGACTGATAACAGGGTATAACCTGACAGTAGGATATCCCTTTTCCCAACTTCAGAAATCTGTTTTTTTCTTTACCTCCTGCCTTTTTGTCACTTAATGTGACCTCCTCTTCCTCATCCCCTGCATACTTTATAATTTGGCCACTTTTTTGTTGTTGTTTTCTACTATGGGGACTCAAGAGTGTTCAAAACCCCATTTCCAGCATCATTGTTTTTCCATTAGTTAGAGATAAAGTAAACTGACATTACCTCTCGAGGTGACCACCTTCTACTTTCAGAATTTACTGAAATTGATTCGATATTTTCTGGGATGGCTAGGTGGCTCAGCCTTGAGAAGTGCTAAGAAGTGCTGAAGAGAGTTTGTTGAGTATTTGTGTTGCATTTATTAACTTACCTGTAGAATCTTAGAATGGAAATAAAACATACATGTCATCTGGTCAGTTTCCTGTCATGATTCCTTCTCCATTTATTCTATGGGGATGATTTAAATCTCTATTTAAAGGCTGTCTATGAGTTTGAGGTCACTATTATCTATGGAAGACTTTTACATTGTTGTACAATTGTGATTTTATAAAAGGCTTCTCATAACAAGCAAAATTCGAAGGAATTGCACTTTCTAATACATATATTCAGGCAATTCTAAGAATAAATTAAAGTGTTTTTGTAAGAAATGACTTAAAAATTGTCCTCACCAAACATTTAATTAATTGATGTATTTGTATAGTTTAATAGTATGAACAATTTACACTGTAGATTAGGTATCTGAACTTAGCCTAGTTCTTAATTCACTTGTATATTGAAAGAGAGAAAAATATAGAAATACTTTACAAAAACAAAGAGAATAAAATTCTGAAAGAAAAAAATACCCTCATGACATTTTAAGAAAATTAGTGCAAACCAAAACAGCAATATCCTGTTGCAATTTTTAAATCTAGATAATTCCTAAAGTTTTTATAATTTACACAAATAAGAATGAACACAAAGATTGTTATAATCTAGAGTTTGGTTTAATTTTATCTAAAATAAATACTGTGATGGTGAATTTTAATAACTTTCTAAGTGTGAGATATTCTTTTGGTTATTATTATTTAATCACCTCCAAATTTTATCTATTAAATCTCTGAAAATAATTTATTACGGTATCTAGATTTTCCTCAGAGATTTTTTTTTTTTTTTGAGTTGGAGTCTCACTCTGTCGCCCAGACTGGAGTGCAGTGGCCGCTTCTGGCCACCGCAGCCTCGACCTGCTGGGCTCCAGCGATCCTTCCGCCTCAGCCTTCCGAGTAGCCGAAATTACAGACATGCGCTACCACGCCCGCATGATTTTTTGATTTATTGTTTGTGCACAACTCCTGCCTTCTCAGCTTATCAGAGCTGATATGATCTCATCTGAAAGTAATACTGCAGATAGCCATTTGTTTTATAGAAATAAGCATTGTTGTCATGGAATATCATGGGGCACAGGATGTGATTTTAGGGGGAAAAGGCATTTTTCTTCTGTAGAAATGAAAAAAAGAATATATTGTATATATAAAATATCAACTGGATTTTAAAAATTCACATTGTGAAAATTGAATCAAATGAAATCTTAAAGGAGAGGTAAATAGCTAATAGTTGTAGAATTTCATTTTTTCACAAGTTTGCTCATCTTATTTTCCACTATTTACTTTTATTAGTTACCTTTCCATTTCTAATGCAACTTTAATTCAATTTTCATAGAAAAACTCAGATGTGAGAAAAAATTAGAAACATTATAGCATAGATGTTAGAAGCTTTGAATCAGGCAGATCAGAATCTCAGAACTACCATTTTTCAACTATATAATTTTGGCTGAGAGTCACAACTCTATAACTCAAATTGCATACAAATGAAATCATTTGACAGCTATTAGTGCTGTTTACCAAATATTTCCAATCTCTGCTTTCTAAGCACAGGATACAATTGTATTTTTTGCCACCTAACTTTTAGGTGAAGGCAAATGATTAGTGCCGGCCAATTGTTTATAAAGAGAAATGATGTGTGACCATTTCAGGCCAGAACATTTCATTGTCTGCAGAGATTCTCCAGGTAACCCATTTTTCTCTCTACAGGCAATTGCCAATGGTAGCTTTTTTGTGGCCCTTGGTTAAGAAGTGAAGAGACCCAGAATTGGGCTTCTGTTTGACCTATGATAGATATGCTGCTTTAGAAGAAATAATTCTCTGGTATGATAAGTCATTTAGATTTGGGGGATATTTCTGAAGCACAGCCTCGCCTGTCAGCTACAAAATAATCATTAGCATGTGTCTCATTCATAGCAAGAGTCTAGTAAATATAACATTGAAGGTATGTCTCTAAAATAAATAAAGTAAAATAAAGTTTCCATCTAAACAAAGAGTACTTAAGACTTCAATCTATCTTTTTGGGAGAAACAATTGAACCTATAACACTGCCATTAATTAATATTAATTGGCATCAATAGTAGAAGTGTTAACTGAATGGCTCAGTATGCGAATGCCAACAAATGGTGTTTGAAAACATTTTAACCAAATTATTATTATCAATAACTTTAGACCATGCACCTTGTGGATGATCATCCATGGCACAAACCTTCTTTCTCTTCCTCACTTGACTGAACCACCTGAGAGATACAAACATAGAGAAGATTAAGCAGGTGACTGGGATTTTCACAATTCTCAACACAAAATGTATGTATGTGTGTGCTCACAATTACCTTTCCTGGCCATCTTATGTTTAGATGGAGGTTTTATTTTACTGTGTTTTATATTCATATTTGAGTAAGGATGACTAAATACTTGTATTTTTAAGAGACTCCCAATGACAAATTATACATATTTTTCTTAACAAAAAATTTTCTCTTCAGAATTATCAAAGTTAAAGTCTATTTCCAAAATTAGTGTCCTGAGCAATAGAAATATTTCCATAAAATATAATATTGACCTACAATTTTACTATCAACTGCAAAATTAATACTTTTCTTCATATCTCCTCCTTAATGTCAACTAAACTGTGGGCTAAGAAAATTTGAAATGAAGATTGGGGAGTAATAAGTAGTATTCTGCTTGCAGATATTAGCAGAAGATAACAGAGAAAAGAAGGTTTACTGTGGCTACAAGGTCAAAATGCCATCTCTCTAGCTGGCTCCTAGATAGTTCCTGATGGGGATAACATCTGTATACAACTGTCCTGTTTGGCTACTTAAAGGATTTTCTAAAAGTTACAATTATATAAGTATTGATTGATGATCTTGTGGAATGTACTTTTTATTAAGTATTGGGTAATCTCTCAGTTTGACTAAAAGGATGAGGCTCGTTTTCCACTACATTATACACAACATACCAATAACAAGGTATATCCCTATACAAAGGTAAAGAGGAGTACTCGGACCATCTTTATTCACTTTGAAACATTTCTTATGCATGTAACTTCAAGTGCTGTGCTGGGATATAAGGGTTCATAGATGAAAACAACATGCTTAAAATGTTTGCAAGTTTGCAAATTAAATACTAAAGAGTAACACTTGCAATTAATCGAGGAGATGATTACCCAGAATTGAGTACTGTCTCAGTGAATGTTTAAAATAAAATAATGTGCTTAGTTTTTTTTTTGTTGGTTTTTTTTTTGAGTTGGAGTCTCACTCTGTCACCCAGACTGGAGTGCAGTGGCCGCTCCCGGCCACCACAACCTTGACCTGCTGGGCTCCGGCGACCCTTCTGCCTCAGCCTTCCAAGTAGCCAGAATTACAGGCATGCGCTACCACGCCCGGCTGATTTTTTGATTTATTGCAGAGATGAGGTCTCGCTGCCCAGGCGGGTCTCGAACCCGCGGGCTCAGGCAATTCACTAATCTCAACCTCCCAAAGGCGTGGGATTACAATGTGCTTAGTTTTTAATGGGAATATTCAAGACTTATTTTGTACTTAATATCGAAAGAATGTGTTTTAAAACTGCCTGGAAAATATTTCTCTGCAGAGGATTTGAAAATTATATGCACAAATTACCCTAAAAGATACAGAACTGAGGAAGTATACTAACAGGTCTATTTTAGGCTTATAACTGACTAATGGATTGAAAAACTTTCATTTTATCAGCAGTCTGAACTCATATTTACCAAGAATATTCACTTTTATCTACAATGCTTTGGAAATATTTTTCCTTAAAACCAATAGTCTTGTAGTGTTTTCAGTTTGAATTGTTGTGTGTAAATGAAAGCTGAACTTTCAACCTTTCTCCGCTCTCTTATGGAGATGAAGAAATTGAAACCCATTTTGCAAATGCAGCCACTTAGAACAACACTGAGTTTCAAGCTAACACAGGTGGTCCTAAAGATGCAGGGTTTAACCACAACTCAGAGGACCTATAGTCCTCTCCTTTTACTTTTGGAAAGAATGTGCTTAGTCCACACCAGAAATAATTTCAGGAAATAATTTCAAAATCTCAAGCAACAAAGATTCCATAAATTCTACAATGCCTAATTTTTCAGTTCTGTATACAGATATTAACAAATGACTGTTATAAAAATGATTTATGTTATGTTATTTATGTTTATATTATAAAGGGCATCTCAAATTTTAAAGTACATGCTAATCACCTGGGGATCGTGTTAAAATGCAGGTTTTGATTCAGGTGGTCTGTGGTGCTAGGTGTTTCATTTATAACAAGTTATCAGTGCTGCTGCTGCCACTGGTCCAGGGACCATACTTGGAGTAGCAATGGTCTAGAAAACTGAAATTTAGATCTAGATATACTCTAAGAGCCTACTTAGTCTGACACTTTTGTTTCATTAAAAGACTTCTGCCATTTTGAATGGTAGCTATCTCTCTTTCTTTGTTTTATATCTTCATTTAAAAAAAATTAAAGTATTGAATGGCAAACAGGATTTGAATATTTTGTTCCTTTGTATATAGTCACAAAGACTGGGAAACTACAATCAAAATATCACAGAACAGTGCAAGGATTTGGCCAACAATGTGTTTGAAAATGTCATATTGAATGACATTAGGCAAAACACGAAAATTCGAATTAACCAGTATTCACATGTCATTTTATTACACACAGCCATTATACACTTTTATACACTGATGTCACTTGTTAATCATTCAGACATTTGAGTTTCAAACCTCTGTTGATGGCTGGATACTAGGCTGGTAGTTGCCAAGATAAGCTTGGATTCTTCTTTCAGCTTTAAGATTCTAGCATAATGAAGCATGGACTTATTAAGGAACTTGCTTACATCCACATAATGGTCTTGCTTTAAAGGAGAGAATGCATCTTTAAATCTAAGTGCTTTTTGCAGTATCTGATTCTTCATTCACACTCATATTGTCCTTTCCTGACCAAGAGACCGTAAAAATATATGCCAAAATCGGATCTTATATCTGATTCTTAAAAATATTGGAGGTATTTTTAAAATTTGCATATTTTGCATTAAGAAGAGCAAAAACCTTGATCAATAATTAACATTTTATCTTGTGAATGTGTTGCCATTTAGGTAGAACTATTAAAAATGCATATTATCTATGCAGGTTTTGGATAGTTATATTGTGGAAAATGTCTCTTTATACATGGAATTTTTTAAAGAAAAATGTGCTTTGTTGATGTAAATCCCATATCTAGTAGCATATTCTTGCACTGCCATCTGGATTTTTTCTTAAAGCTCATCTTTCTATAGCCTGAGACATTTTTACATTCTTTTTGTAAATCATATGATACTTGCATGCTATTACAGTTCCTTTTTCAAATAGTTATTGTTTTCATTAGGATAATTGAGTTTATATTCTCCTGAATTTTTAAAATTTCCACACTATGTCTTCAAGAAGTAGAGCATTGTGAACTTGTTCTAAGACTACCTGCTGCCTATTCCTTCCATTAGTCTCATATTTTGGTGTGTCTGAGAAATAAGGATGCCATTTCTAGCTCATAAAAATGCCAATGTTTTCAAACGGATGTCAATACTGAAACTTATCTGTATTTTATTCTATTAAATATTGTTTTTTCTCTTCTTTTTATCCTATAGATTAAATATAAATAATAATAAAATCTGAATAACAAGCAGGCTTTTGATGACACTAACATAACTAAAAGTTTTTAAAATTTATAATTTTTAACATTTATTGCTTTTCTGTTTGCAAGCACCAAGCTGACCCTGTTATTGTGAATCTATTAGTCTGACAGTTAGTATAGTCAATGGAAATTGAATTTAAGAGAATATCAAATACATATTATAAGACTTAGAGAAGCTTACATACTTAGTAATCTCTATTGTTTTCAGAAAATCATTTCACAGGATCAAGTAGTTTCTTTCTACAGATTAACTTACTTTTAATTCTCAATATTCAAACCAGGACCTTAATACCTGTGGTTAAAATCCTTCTTTAAGGATACAATAATACAATTAAATGCAGTTAATAACAGAAAAGAGGTGTCTTAAAGATCTTTAAAATGACTCTTTCCTTGGGGGTTCCTTGGTCACAATGAAGAAGCATAGCTAATGTGTGCTGAGGGTCTGCTAGGTGTTAAGTACCAAGGAAAGCAGAACAGTCATGGCCTGTGAGTTCACAGTGTAGTAGAGCTGTCACACAAGTAACCAGGCACACACAATGCAGCTGAGTCTCCAGATACGTTGTGTAAGAGCCAGAATAGAGAGGTACAAGAAGCACTAAAAACTGCATCTATGTCAGCCTTGAGGGGAGGGGAAACTACATCTAGAAGTTAAGAATTTGGACTTTGGAGTTAAACAGATACTGTTTCAAATCCTTGGCTCACCATTTTACTAGCTGTGTAGTTTTGGGTATGAAACCTAATCTTTCAATTTTTAAAACGGAGATATTTATAATACAGAGTGCCTATTGGCACTTCTTCTTTCCTTCCCACCCCCCTCCCCCCGCCCCCAAGATATGTTTCTGGCCTAATCCCTGAAGCCTATGATTATTATTACCTTAAATAACAAAAGAGTGATATTTATAGAGCAAAATTTAAAATCTTAAAAGGTACAACATATCCTGGATTATCTAATTGCAATCACATATACCTTTATAAGTGAGAAACAGAGGAGTTAAGGAGAGACATACAGAGGAGAAGACAGAGAGAGATCTCTCACTAGAGAGAGATCCAACCATAAGCCAAGGAATGCTGACAGTCACCTGAAGGTGGAAGAGGCAAGAAATTGATTTTCTCCTGCGTCTCTGTAGGAGTGTGACTCTGATGACACCTTGATTTTGGATGTCTGACCTCCATAACTGTGAAATAATAAACTCCTTGTTTAAGCCACCAAGTTTGTGGTGATTTGTCATGGTAGCCCCAAGAAACTAATACAAATAGCATCTACTTTTGATGATGAAAAGAAGTGCTTAGAGCAATAAATGATAAGCAGAAGGTATGTAGGAAAGTGGTTGGGTAGAGAGTGGAGGAAATGGTACTTGCCAAGTCCTAGAAGAAAAACGAAATAAGGGCGCCTTTGAGGTACAGCAGTGAGAGAAGTTTAGTACAGCAGATATGGACAGTTCTGAAACGAAGTTTTTTTCTTCCTGCCCAGTGTTCCAGAAATTATACTTTATTCTTTAAAAAATAAACAATATCAACAAACTGTACACAAAAACGATAACAGGCAGTTCAAACTGTACACAAAAACGATAACAGGCAGTTCTCTACATCTACCAGAAGAAGAAAAATCCACTGCTTTTTTACTGTTTTAGAGCTCAGTTTTCAACTCTTTTAGGAAAAAGTAATGTAGGAGGTGACAGTAAAATCAGTAGGTATTGTGTTTTCTCTGAAATTGAGCAAATTAACAGCAAACCCTACTGAACTCGTAAAGCACAATTCCCAGAAAATAATTGACTGGGTAACTTGAGCTCAGCCAAGGGACGCTTCTCAGACAGTCAGAGGAGAGACCTTCATGGGCACCTAAGACAGGCTTCAAATGCAGGTGGAACACAAAAGCCCCTGCAACCTAATCTTTCTTATAAAACAAACCACAGAAATTCCAACCTTGACTCTTGAAGCAGGTTATCCCCATAAGCAGGGAGGTACATCAACAGCTCTTATGTCTAAGTGTTCAGATTTTATTTCACTTGAGGCTTTTCCTGGTTGGAACACCACTGTCACATTATGCCTACCCCTTTAGGGTACCATTCTGCTTATAGTATTCTCCACTAATGAACATAAATACTTTAATATTCACTTTGGCACATTAAAGAGAAGGTATACATTAAATATAAGCCCTTTGAAAACTATTAAGAAGGAAGTAAAGTGAATTTAAGCAGTTAATGGCAACCTCACTGTTAAGGCACAACTGACGGGCTATTACTAGGATTTTCAAGACTCTGAATTGTCTACTTTCTGATCTTCAGAAAAAGGAGATCACTGCAATGACTGGTTATATTTTTCAAGCATCTCAGAAATTTCTTCTCTTTAAATATCTAATCTACAAACATACATACACTGCATAAGACTTCATTTCTTGATCAAAATTAAGGGTGATTTCTGTTCCAAAAATATGCTTGTCTCCTAAATGGTAGGATTTTGTTGGTGAGCACTTAGAGAATTTTATTCCACTCATTCTCTCTATCTAAGGTGTGGCTTGATTCTTTAAATTATTAATAGTATAGCAATAGCTTAACCATGCCAATCCCCATAACAGTCATAAAGCAAAAACATGCTAGCACATACAGGCCATGTATCCAATTACCAATTATAAACCAAAAAACTGTAAACTATTCTCTCTACAATATTATCACTGTCTTCTTGCTCTCATATTTTCAATTTTTGGTAATAGATATACTCATAAGAAAATCACTGAGAGCGCAGTTTTAAAATGCATCAAGCATTTTTCCAATCTTGAAAGTAATTTTTTCTAATTTTCACACATTGTGGAAAAAGAGAGAAAAGCTTTGAGCAAATGAGATATAGGAAAGTTTGGTTTTGATTGGAAGAAATTATATAATTCCTCAACTCTGTAATATGGGATCTCAAAGGACTGTCATCTAGTAGAATTTTATAGCAGGCACTGGGGAATTTTATAGCAAACTGAATGTACTGAAAGTTGAGAATAGTGTTGAGTTGTCACTAGGGTGCTGAAAAGATAAAGCAAGATAATGAAATTAGAATTACATAATTTACTAAAATGATAAAGTTTTTATATACAACCAGTGGAATTTTTTAAAAGATTCATTTACTTTGTGTTTGAAAAACCATGAGGAGAGCTATTCCAATTTCTGGCTAAAAATACCTCAACTATATTAGTCACCAAGAGAAGGAATTTGCAAACTGGCACTTAGAGCACTCTAAATGTAATCCTACTCTAATATTCTTAAAATCCAAAAATTACAGATAAATGTGTCCTGAGTTCCTGAAGTATCACAAATTATATTAGGTTGCTGTCAATTAATTTAGTGTTCATATGTGTATTAGAGGCATCAACACTAACATTATCCTCTCTTTTTATCTCATTCATTCTAACTTGTCAAATTTCTTTCTGTTGTGATTCTTTGGTGAAGAGAAAAAATATGGCAAGGTGATATTTTGTCTACTGTATAAAAGCCTCTGAGCAGAGGCTCAAAGTGAGACACTGAAGGGAAATTGATTGAAGGAAGCATACGAAGGCCCATATATTCTCTGTATAGTTAGCATACCATGTAATTAACTTGCAAAAACTTTGTTTGTTAATTTTAAATCATAGAATCAAAACCTACACAGGTGTCTTGTTTTTCAGAAGCCTGGGAGTCTCTTTTATATTTCTCTGTCTGATAGCCTTTGTTCAATAAATCTCCAAGTTATCAAAAGGTAGTTTAAAATGTTACTCCTATATTAGCTCTGACACAAATTCCATGTACTTCAACATCATCACCACCACAATTGACTTTGAACTGATCTATCCATGTCCACACCCCTCAACTCTCCACATAGTTGGAGTGATCTTTTTAAAAGTTAAATTTAGTATTGCATATCTTCTGCATATGATCCTCTAATGTATTTTTCCCTGTTCTTAATGTCAACTCCAAAATTTCTCGTGCAATTTACAAGCTTAAAAGGATATTCTCCCAACCTTTAGCTTTATGGACCTCTCACACTTCTCATAATGATAACTGGGTAAACAGTTTTGTTTGGTGATTAGAAGGTAAAACTATTATCAGAAGAATATTGGATGTGAAATCAGGTATGCTGACACAAAAAGAGCATGAATGGGTACGAATTATAAGTGATAGTTGTAGATTGCATAGATGTTTGTATATTTTCTTTACTGAAATGTATTCAGTACTTAAAACTTTTCCTGGCAAGGTGAATTGGAAAGAAAAAGGCTTCTGCGGGAAGAATTGAAGTTGCCTCCTGAATTTTAAGCTAACAAATTCAAATGAAGCATGATTCAAAAGAGCTGTCGTTGATAGTATTCACCCAGGCTAGCCTTTGGTAATAGAGGGTGGTTCTGTGCCCTGTCCTTCTTTGTGAGTTCTTTTGAATAGTCATTTCAGCTCAATCTCTTCATTTGAAATACTCTGGTTAATAATGCTTGCTTTCACCAAGCCATTGTGGAAAATGAATGTTTACTTTGTGTTTAAGATTAAGATTAGGAGATAAGTGGTACTGTGCAATCAGAAATGGTGTGGTGAAAGGCTATTAATAATGCTTAAGGCTAACAGGAGAGGGACAGGCAATTCTCTTTAGGGCTTAATAGCATTTGGAGCCATACAAAAACAACACACATTTTTGGACATATATTTTCCTCTTCATCACAGACTGTCTTTACAGAAAAATACTATTTTTGGTTGCAACAGGATTATAATTTTCTAAATTTTAGGTTAAAATTTTCAAGAAAAAAAACATCTGAAATAAATACATTCATTGAACAGTAAAAAGTTTACTGTATGGTAACTTTAAAGTTTTTTAAATTAAAATATTCAGCACACATTCATATGAATTGTAGATAAATTATGTATATGTGTTATACACACATAAATACATTTATTTTGTTCATAAGAAGTAGAATGATTAACTAGCATTACCATTTTTCCCCTCCCCAGTTTTTCAAGATTTTTTAAAAATATAGATTCCTGGCTGTCAATGTCTCCAAATCATCCTAAAATAATCCAAGTGAATTATAACAGTATGATTCCATGTGACGTCACCTTTTCCAGTCCTACTCCATATTGCTGCATGGAGAGAACCATGCCCAGGAACAATCATGGTTCACACTGTCTCCCACCTAAGAAGGTTCAGGATTGCCGATCTAGAATGCTGCTATTTAAATTTTTCACTTCATTATTGTCAGGACTTTAAAGGGCTGCACTTGCCCAGTATTCAGAGAGCAAGGAAACGGACTGAAACACAATCAACAGAAGTAAAAGGTCTGCATTGTTCCAAAGTTCTCAAATATACTCACTCAAGTTTCTACCGTATTCCTACTAAATCCTAGAATCTCACAGCATTGTTTCTCTTTTTGACTGTGCAGATTCCCACCAAACACCTTGCTCCAGCTGGTCAGAACCACAACCAGAATCTTTTCACAATATTGCCTATATCACCTCCTTGTCTTCACGCAGTTACAACTATAAGGTATACTATTATTCTCCTATGTTCTGTTTAGTGTTCCTGCAGTCCTTTTTAAGTGCCAGGTGATTTTCTTTCTTTCCTTCTGATATAAATCAGCCCATAATAATTGGAATTTCTGAATGTCTGAATTCAAGATGTTTCCATTATTAGACACAAATAAAACAAAACTGAGCATCAACAATAAAGAGAACAAGAAAGAGAGAATGACCGCTAGTATAAATGCATATTTTTCTGGATTGGCTTTCCTTGTCTGTTTTTGTCAATGAAGTCAATGAGGCCATTGTCCTACATTTACTTTTATTTCACCTCAGAACTCCTTCTCTTTGAAACCCAGAGCTTATATATCAAGGCTAGTTTAACTTGAATATGACTAATTTACCATGTCTCTTAACAATAGCTTTTACAATCTGGCATCTGACCCAGAACTTATTTCTGCAACATTTTAACCTATGTGTAAACAAAACATAATAGGTGGTTTCTTGAAAGCCGATGAATTGTTCTATATTAATAATGATGACAGTAATATAGAACAGTAATTGTTCTATATTAATAATGATGATGACAGTAAACAAATTCTTTCATAGTGCTTTTTATGTGCTGTTTCTAAGCACTTTGCAGTTATTCTTTTATTCCTTTTGTAAAATTTAAAATTTCTATTCTTGAGAAATGCAACATTAATTTTTGTACTGTCAAGAGATTATAAGGAGAGAAATTTAAATATGCTGTGGTTTATGCTGAATATATGACCAAATGTATCAATTTAAAAAGATTTTGAAGAAAAAATATGAGCCTTTATAATTCATTCATGAATTTTAGTCATTTTTAATTGAAGACAATTAAAAATTGTTACACCAATAAAAGAACTAAAAATTACATTTATATTTTTTCTAGATATTATACATGCTTATTAAGTGTTAACAATTTTTTTACAGTCTGCAGTAAAATACTTAGAGAGAGAAATGGGGGTGGCATTAAAACTTGTTGAAAATCTGCTATGTGCCAGACATTCAGGTAACTGACTTGTCCAAAGCCACAGAACAAGAACATGATGGAGCTTCCTAATTCCAAACTACAATTTTAAGCTAGTAATGATATACTGCATGCTGTTTTATTACATATAAACACAAGGAAAAACATTTACAGAAATTGATTTTTAAAAATGCCTCAGTTTAATCAAAGTACTATGGAAAGACTATTTTATTTGCAGAAAATTTTGTGTTATCCAATATTCTGTGGTAAGAATTTGTTCATGTTAAATATGCTACTCTGTAGTAATTGGTTATCTAGAAAAATGTAAAACTACAGGTGTACAATAGAAATTGTTGTGTGTGGTTTAACAAACTTTGAAGAGTTAGCATATATCTAATTCTTACTCAGTGATAGGTATAAGCATAAAACATTATCTTACATTTCTTAAATATCATACAAATTAATACTTTCAAAACAAATTTTTATGTCTATGCTGAATAAATTCAAATTTATTTACTTTCACACCTTAAAAAAACACATTGATGCAGATACTTTTAACTTTATATTCTGGACTAAAGTAATAGTTTGTAATTGATTTTAACTTTTTCTGAAAGACTCTATAGACAACTCATATATAATCATTCTAAAAGATAAGTTTATGGTGTTACTTTTTCATTTTTAAAATTTCATGGCCCTGGGAGCTCAAATCTAGGCAGCACTGAAGACCTCTCAACCTTAGCTCTCTTATCTTTCATGACCTTGGGGTCTTCTGTCCCACCTGATTTAAAAACAAACAAAAAACCTCCAAAACCCTGTTATAGAGCATTGTAGATTCACTAAAGGACTTTACCCTCTCTCTCTTCTTTTTTTCTGCATGATTGTCTTGCCTTATAGATGCTTTCATCATCCTCCATGTAAGAAAACCCTGGCGAAGAAGTATCAAGGGACAACTTCAATGTTACTACTGCTATGAAAACTTACTTCCCAGGTCTCCTCTAAATGGATCTGAGTTCCTCTTCTTCAAAATTCCTTTAGCTTTTAGTTGCTGTGCTCTTATGATATTGAACACATACTAAATTGTATCATTATATTTTAGTGCAGAAATGATCTTGCTTATTATCATATATATCTATAGAATTTTAAGTTCTGTGCCTGTCACATGGAGAAAATTTCCAATAAATATTTATGAGAGGAAGGCAATTAGAAAAATGGAAAAGAATAAGTCGTGACATTTGGTGCTCTGTTCTTTCTTTCATTTCTGAAGTTAAATATATAAAGCTCTGCAGGGTGGCTCATGCCTGTGAGCATAGAGGTTCATGAGGCTGAGACTGGAGAATTACTTGAAGTCAGGAGTTTGAGACTAGCCTGTGCAACATAGTGATACCCTCGTCACTAAACATTTTTTAAAATAAAAATAAAAATAATTTTCTTTTTGATGACATAACTATCTGAAGGAATAGAATAGACCTTTGGGAAACTATCTAATGATATATTAGCAATTCACACTAATTTGGGGAAAGCTAGCATATATTTAATTATTCAACAAATAGCTACATATGCTAGATTAGAAGATGAAAAATTAGAGAAGAAATGGGTCCTTGCCTTAACAATCATATAGTCTACTAATGAATAAAAGACTCCAATATGATGTGGCAAGTCTCATAATATTTATCTACAAATACTTCTATGGAAGCAAAGAGACAGGGGCATCAAAAATGCTACAGAAAAAATGACATTTGTTCAAAGTCTTGAAGAATGAAAATGAGTTTGCCAAGCAGGTATGGAATTATTTTACACTTGAGAAAGGGCATACCTATAGTTGGTCAAATACAGGATATGATATTTGGAGATATAGGAGATTATGAAGTTAAAAAGGAAGAGAGTAACCATGTTGGGAAGAAGCCAGACTGTCATACTAACAAATTTAACTTGTATTTTTTGCAACATGGAGAGCATTAAAAAGAAAAGTGACAAGGTCGGATTTACTGTATGCTGAAAAATAAATTAAGGTTCATATGAGTCAAAATTGGGGGCAGATTAATTAGGAGACCACAGCAAAATGTTAGTGAAATTCTGGGAGCCTGAATCCAGACAATAATTACAGGATGTATAAAAATAAGCAAAATGGACTGTATAAAATTAGACTCGGTGAAAGAAAGAAGGAGGGGAAAAAATGGACTCTGGTTTATAATTTTGGATAAATGATGATGCTAAGAATCAAATTTTGGATTAAGAGGAAGATTTAGTATAAGAAAGAAAGACAATCAGTTTAGCATTACTGGTTTTGCCTAGGTCTAGAAAATCTGAATCTTTTTTGCTAAGCAGTTACAAATATTTTGCTGGCATTGAGTTGAGACTCAGCTGAAGAGATATATTCCAAAGTCAATGACAAAACCATGGAGGAAAAAAATCACAGAGGTATATGAATCGGTATATTTTCTGAGAGAAAAAAAAAGGCTAGTCATAGAGTAGTTAGCAAATAAATTAAAAGGAAATTAGAGGAAAACTAAAAAGAAAAATCATGTGATGATAAAGAGAGGAGAGTTTTAAAGAGAGCATGCTATGGTTTGGATTAGGTTTGTCCTTACCACAATTCATGTTAAAATTTGATTTCCATTGTGTCAGGTTGAGAAGTAGGGTTTGATAGGATATGTTTGGATCATGGAGGCAAATCCCTCAAAAGTAGATTAATGTTTTATCCTGAAAACTTCCTTTTAAGAGAATGAATCAATTCCCACAGAGTAGGCTGCTAAAAAAGACTCTAGTTCTATCAATTTCTCCCTCTTTCTTCCATTCTCACCATGTAATCTTATTGCACATGCCTGCTCCCCTTCAGTTATCCACCATGAGTTAAAGCAGCATGAAGTCTTCACCAGATGCAGCTATCCGATTTTGAACTTTTCAGCCACCTGAATTGTGAGTCAAATAAACTTTTTAAAAAATGTATTAATCAACCGGGCTCGGTGGCTCAGCCTGTAATCCCGCACCTTTGGGAGGCTGAGGTGAGTGGATTGCCTGAGCCCGCTGGTTCGA
>NW_007260474.1:248088-354390 GCF_000164805.1 Carlito syrichta
AAAAAAAAAAAAAAAGTATTAATCAGTCTTAGGGATTTTGTACTTGACATGGTGACGAACACAAAGAATCAAATAAGGGCAGCAAGGAAACTTTTAAAGGTGATGAGTATGTCTACAGCCTCACCTGTGTTGATGGTTTCACTGGTACATTCATATGTCCAAATGAATCAAATTGTATATATTTAATATGCAAAGGAGGTAGAAGATTAAGATGGCCAACATGAGGCACTAGAGTGTGATTCTCCTATGGAGTAAACCAAGCTAGAGAGTTTCCCCAGCACCCAGAAAAAGACAGAATGAGCAGCATGCCACATGACTCATCAAAGAAGTGATAATAACCACATAGTGCAAAGAAGAGAAAAATTAAGCAAACTGGGCTAGAACTGGCCACACTCCTCTGGATCTTGGCATAGATCACTAGCAGCCTCCAGTCACAGTGGGGAAGGTGACTAATGGAATTTCAGACATTCTGTGCTGTTTCTGCAGACTTGGAGGGCCCCTGAGACTTGTGGGACTCCAGTGTCTCATGAGAGACTGGCTTATCCACAGTTGTGCTCTGCCAAAGCCCATGTAGATTAGTGCAAAAAAAGAGACAGCCTTGAGCAGTTCCAGCTACTGTATCCCAGGAACTCAACCCCTGGGGGCATCAGCTTTCTAGCTGGCTATGAGGGAACAGGTGTCAAGGGCATAGCAAACTCCAGAGCAGCAGGCAGTTCTTGTCTGGGGCAGGCTACCTTAAGAACATCTGAAACACTGAATTGCATTCCAGCATTCGAAAGACAAACTGCCTGAGGCTAAGGTGGGGAGCAGGGTGAGACTCATTGCCATAACAACATCTCTCTACCCAAGTAAACTCTTTTGTACCTGCCTGGCACAATAGCATTATTCCAGTAGCCTGGGACTCCCTCCTAATCTCACTGAGGTAGCCAAAGGTACGCCCAGGTGGGGGTACTTCAGCTCCTCTCCCCCTCTAACCCTGCCCCCAAAGGCTGACAACAGATAGAAAATTGGGAAATCTCCAGAGCCTTGGATGGTTGCGCACTTCCTTGGAGCGATATAGGCCAGAAGAAAGCTCTCAGTCAATACTGCAGTCAGCTCTTTTCCACAAGCACTACCTTCTGGCTGGAGGTCAATAGCGTAGCCCATCACATCTGATATAATACATGAGGTTTGGGGAAGGCCTGATCCCAGAACCCAAATAAAACCATTTTTTCAAGCCACTCTAGCCACTCAGGGTGCTGTGATTCAGTACACATACCAAAAAATAGTAATGTCACAGCTGGCAATTGGGAAACTCACCACATCAAGGCTATATATAATCAAGGGAACACTATAGTGCTTGTATAAGTCTTCTGCCAACATCAGATAAGAAATAGTCTACACAAATGAGAAAGAACAATGACAATATTAAAAAAAAGAAAGAGTTCTCCAACATCCCCCAAAGTTGAAACTAACTCTTCAGCAATGGACACTAACCAAATGAAATCTTTAAAATTACAGAAATAGACTTAAAAACATTGATCATTGATTATAAAATTGTGCAATGAGATTCAGAAGAAAGTTGAAAAGTAACATAAAGAAGAAAAAAACTCCCTGAAATTCTGACAATGAAATAATCATTTAGGAAGGTAAAAAAAATACAATGGAAAGTTTTAACAGTAGACTAGAACAAGCAGCAGAAAGAATTTCAAAATTGAAAACAAATCTTTAGATTAGCTCAATCAGACAACAATAAAGAAAATGGAATGAAGAGAATGGAACAAAGTCAATAAGAAATGTGAAATTACATAAAATGCCCAAACTGAAGAATCACAAGTGTTCCTGAGGAAGAAGAGAAGGTAACAAGTTTGGGAAATCTATATAAGGGAATCATGGAGGAAAACTTTCCTGGATTTTTCAGGGATTTAAACACTCAAATATAAAAAGTCCAAAAAAACACCAGAAAATTCATTGCAAAAGGGTTATCCTGAAGACTTGTAATCATCCAGTTATGCAAAGTTAATGTGAAGAAAATAGTTCTAACAGCAGTGAGACAAAAGCATTAATAACTTGGAAAGGTAAATCTAGTAGACTAATAATAGACTTCTCAGAAGAAATCATATAATCCAGAAGGGATTGGGCCCCATCTTCAATCTTCTTAAACAGAATAACTGTCAGTTAAAGATTTTGTATCTCACAAAACTAATTTTCATAAATAAAGAAGAAATGAAGTGTTCTCAGACAACCAAACACTGAGGAAATTTGTCATCACTAGGCTTGCTCTATAAGAAATACACAAAAGAGTTCTAAATACTGAAACAAAAAGTCAAAGTACACGAGTAGAAAAATGCTGGAAATCATAAAGTTCACATGACTTGTGGAACACCAACACAATAGAAAACAGATAACAACGAGTATAATAAATGAAGTAATATCTTAGATATCATTATTAATTCTGAGTGTAAATGGTCACAATGCCTCACTAAAAAGATATAAAATGGCAGAATGAATAAAACACACACACACACACATACACACACACACACACACACAAGCAAAATATCTTCTATCTTCAAAAGACTTGCTTAACACTCAAAGCTAAAATACCTAGGACTATATTAAACCAAGGAAGTGAAAGATTTCTACAAAACACTGATGAAAGAAAGTGTAGAAGACACCAAAAAATGAAAAAATATCCCATGCTCATGGGTTGGAAGAATCTAGATTGTTAAAATGAACATATTACCCAAGTTAATCTATAGACTCATTGCAAAGTTTATCAAACTGCCAACGTTATTTTTTTTCACAGAATCAGAAAAAAAAAAAATTCCTAAAATTCATATGGAAGCAAAAAGAGCCAGTATAGTCAAATCAATCCTAAGCAAAAAGAACAAAGCTGGAGACATCACAGTACCTACTTCAAGTTATACTACAAAACTGTAGTAACCAAAACAGCATGGTACTGGTATAAAAGCAGACACATGGGAGGGTGGAACAGAATAGAGAATCCAGAAATAAACTTAAATCCCTACAATCAATAAATCTTTGACAAAGCAGAAAATTGCATACACTGAGGAAAAGATATCAAATTTCAAAAAATGATGTTGGGAAAATTAGATAGCAATACACAGAAAAATAAATCTTGATCCCTATCTCTCCCCACATACAAAAATTAACTCAAGATGGATTAAAGACTTAAATGTCAGACAAGAAATCATAAAAATTCTAGAAGAAAACCTAGGAAAACCTCTTCTGGACCTCAGTCAATGCAAATAATTTATAGCTAAAATTCCAAAAGCAAATGCAAGAAGAAGGAAAAAAGAAAAGAAAAACAAAAAAGTGACTTAATTAAACTAAAAAGTCTCTACACAGAGAAATAAATAAACAATAGAGCAAATAAGCAACCTACAGAATGGGAGAAGATATTTGCAAACTATATACCTGACAAATGACTAATATTCAGAAACTACAAAGAATTCAAAGAAATCAAGAAAAGAGCAAATAATCCCATTAAAAAGTGGGCAAATGACATGAACAGACATTTCTCAAGAGAAGATACACAAATGGCCAAGAAACATGAAAAAATACTCAACCTCACTCATTAACAGGAAGATGCACATCAAAATCACAATGAGATATCACCTTATATCAGTCAGTTGGCCATTATTAAAAATGAAAAAATAATAGATGCTGGTGTAGATGAGGAGAAAATGGAACACTTATACACTGTTGGTGGGAGAGTAAATTAGTGCAACTTCTTTTTATTATTATTATTATTTTTAATTTTAAAGATGTGGGTTAGTTATACAAATGTTCATTATGCAGAGACCCTTGATGATGAGGTGTTCCCATTCCTTCTCTGGCAGTTTCCCTCAACTACCAATCCCACCTCCCTCCTGGTAGTTTGCCACTACTGTCAAATCCTTTCTTATAGTATTATGATAATTGTTCAAGGTCCACTTATAAGTGAGAACAAATGATACTCTGTTCTTTGTTTCTGTGATAGATCACTGAGTATGACAGACTCTAAATCCATCCAAGTTGCTGGGAAGGCCATATGTATGTCCTTCTTTACGGCTGCATGACATTTCATTGTGTATATGTACCCCCCTTTTTTTATCCAGTCCAGCTTTGATGAGCAGCATGATTGGTTCCATATTTTTGCAAGTATGAATAGAGCTGCAGCAAACATGCGCAGGCATGTATCTTTTTGGTAGAATGGTTTGAATTCCTCTGGTATATTTCCAATAGGGGGATTGCTGGGTCATATGGTAGATCAATTTCTATTTCTTTCAGAAATTGCTACACTGTCTTCCAGAGAGGTTGCATTCCCACCAGCAGTGTAGACATGTTCCTTTTTCTCTACATCCTTACCAGCATCTGTTATTGTTTGTTTTATTAATTATGGTCATTCTTATTGGGGTTAGGTGGTATCTCAATGTGGTTTTGATTTGTATTCCTCTGATGATTAGTGAGGCTGAGCACTTTTTCATGTTTCTGTTGGCTGCCCGTATATCTTCTTTTGAGAAGTGTCTATTCATGTCTTTTGCCCACTTTTAAAAGGGGCTGTTTGTTTGTTTGTTTCCTTTCAGCGTGTTTGAGTTCCTTGTAGATGCTAGATGTTAGACCTTTGTCAGATATACAGTTGGCAAATATTTTTTTCCATTCTGTGGGCTGTCTCCCTGCTCTCTTGATGGTTTATTTTGCTTTGCAGAAGCTTGTCAATTTGATGAGGTCCCACTTGTCTATCTTATCTCTTATAGTATTGGCACATGGGGTTTTGATCAGGAATTGGTTGCCAGTTACAACCCATAATGGTGTCTCTTGTGTTTTATAAGATTGTTATAGTTTGAGGTTTTATGTTTAGGTCTTTAATCCATTGAGAGTTAATTTTTTTTTTTTTTTTGAGTTGGAGTCTCACTCTGTCACCCAGACTGGAGTGCAGTGGCCGCTCCTGGCCACTGCAGCCTTGACCTGCTGGGCTCCGGCGATTCTTCCGCCTCAGCCTTCCGAGTAGCCGGAATTACAGGCATGTGCTACCACGCCCGGCTGATTTTTTGATTTATTGTAGAGATGAGGTCTTGCTGCCCAGGCGGGTCTCGAACCCACGGGCTCCGGCAATTCGCTCACCTCAGCCTCCCAAAGGCGCAGGATTACAGGCTGAGCCACCGAGCCCGGCTTAGAGTTAATTCTTATGTGTGGTGATAGGTTTCAATCTTCTGCGTGTGATCAGTCAGTTTTCCCAGCACCATTTACTGAATAGGTTTTCCACTCCCCAGTGGTTGTTGTTGGAGACTTTGTCAAAGATGAGTTGGTGAGAAGTTAAGGCTTTGCTTCCAGAATCTATCTTGTTCCATTGGTCTGTATGCCTGTTCTTGTACCAATACCAGGTTGTTTTGATTATTGTATATTAATAGTAAAATTTGAAGGCTGGAAGTGTGATACCTCCTGCTTTGTTTCTTTTGCTAAGGATTGTTTTGGCTATTTGTGGTCATTTATGTTTCCATATGAATTTCTGTATTTTCATTTCCAGATCTGAGAAGAATGATGTTGGTAATTTAATGGGTGTTTTGAATCTGTAGATTGCTTTTGGTAGGATGGATATCTTAACAATGCTAATTCTTCCTATCCATGAGCATGGAATATTTTTCCATTTGTCTGTCTTCTTTGAGCAGTGTTTTGTGGTTCTCATTGTAAAGGTCTTTCACTTTTCTGGTTAGGAAGATGTCAAGGTATTTCATTTCTGTGTGACTATTGTGAATGGGATTATGTTTTTTATTCGGTTCTCTACTTGCTTGTTGTTGGTGTATAAGAAGGCAACTTTCTTTTTGCACATTGATTTTGTACCCTGAGACTTTGCCAAAGTCATTTATCAATGCAAGCAGGCTTTTGTCAGATTCTCTTGGATTTTCAAGGTATAGGATCATATCTTCAACAAAGAAGGATACCTTGACTTCCTCTTTTTCTATTTGGATACCCTTGATTTCCTACTCTTTTCTAATTGCTCTAGCTAGGTCTTCCAAAACAATGTTGAACAAGAGGTGTGAGAGGGAACAGCCTTGTCTTTTTCCAGTTTTCAGGGGAAATATTTCCAGTTTCTGTCCATTTAGCAATATGCTAGCTGTGGGTTCATCATAAATGGCACTTACTATTTTGAGGTATGATCTTTCCATACCTAGGTGTTTGAGCATCTCATCAAAATCTTTTTCTGCATCTCATGATATAATCATTTGGTTCTTGTTTTTACATCTGTTGATGTATTTAATTACATTTATGGTCTTATGGAAAATTAGCTAAATTTCCATTAGCTTCTATGGAAAGTGGTATGGAGATTTCTCAAAGAACTAAAAGTAGATCTACCATTTAATCCACTACTAGGTACCTGCCCAAAGGAATATAATTTGTTATATTAAAAAGCACCTGTTCATCATAGTACAATTCACAATTGCAAAGATGTGGAATGTGGAATCAACCTAAATATCCATCCATAAGTCAATGGATAATGAAAATGTGGTATGTATACATTATAGAATACTATTCAGCAATCAAAAACAATGAAATAATGTCTTTTGAGATAACTTGGATGGAATTGAAGACTATTATCCTAAATGAACAAATTCAGGAGCAGAAAACCAAACACAACCTGTTCTCACTAATAAATGGGAGCTTAACTAAGGGTCTGCAAAGGCATAGATAATGATATAATAGACATTGGATAGTCATAAGGGGGAGGGGGAGGAGATGGAGGGACACACAAAAAGAACACCTATTGGATATAATGTGCACTGGTGAGGAAGATGGATACACTTAAATCCTAGACTTCTTTGCCACTATACAATGTAATCGGGTAACCAAAAACTATTTGCATCCTCTAAAGTTATTTAAGTAAAAAATATATGTGTGTGAAGTTTTTGTATATCAATTATACATCACTAAAGCTGTTGAAAAATAAAAAATAGATGTTTATAACAAAGAACCATCTGATATTTAAATTAGACAGTTTAATTCTGTGTATCATTTAATCTTTACCACTTATTTCAATTTTAAAAAGTCAGTTATTGTCTGTGTCTAGTCCAGGGACTTTCTATGTGACAGGATGTACTATCATGCATATTCTCCTACAATTATCATGTATCTATTTCCAATAGACTTGTGAAAGTTTGAGAATATTTTAGAAAGAAATTAATAGTCACAAACTCTATTCATGAAGAAGTCATTCAGTTTAAAAAAATCTTTTTTTATGTGGCATGGTAATTTGATTTTCATCAAGAAGCACTGATATAGAGTCCACTCACTGCAAATGGAAAGCAGTACAGATGAAACTTAACTTACATCTAAGAACTAATTTTTTTCTGTCCTTCACACAATTGAACTTATCTGTAGCAACAGTCAATCTTTCTAAGGTGGCTCCCAGGAGACCATGGATTGTCACACAAAGCAGAGCCCCAGAAGTCTTTGTGTGCCACTAACTGATCAGATTGTTATTTATTCCTGTCATTTTCCATTTCTTTCACTGCTACTGACCATATAATAGGCTGGCAGACAGCTCTGCATTTATCACTCTTCCATCTATAAGAAAAAGGGTCATAATTTAGAGGAACTCATGTAACTGCTACGATGAATGTCACAACAGGTTTGTTTGACTCTATTTTACTGATTCTAACGTTCATACTGGTCTCAACAGTCCTCTATTCCTAAAAACTTCTCAGTGTATGTGGAGAATCCTCACATATTATGCAACATAAGCCAAATCTACACAATGTATATAAAAAACTATGATGCATCTCTATTATTATGTTATTATATTACTTTTTCATTTACTCCAATATGTTATATATATATTCCTCTGAAGGCAATTTTCTCCTACTTTTCTGAAACTGAAGAAATTTCAAAGTAAAACTTGTAAAGAACCATTACTTCAGTAAAATCATTTATTCTTATTATTTTACATTACTTTTCATATCCTAATTGCTCTTCAGAGCTTTATGCAAGATGTACATAATTACCCACTATGTGTACTTCTCCTGCTATAATTTATATGGCCAACTTGGTCAACATGTACAAATTGTATGTACCAATCTTATTCCTTAGCTGTGGTAATTGGATTCTCCATGTAATTACAGGTGGTAATGACATTTTAAGCACCTTATACAGGTGGTGGAGAGTTTTTATTTTTAAAAAAAATTTAGAACAGCATTAAGAAAGTCTAAGTTCTTGGAGCCATGCCAGACTATGGAGGTGCCTTTCAATTAGCAGTTTTCATTGTCACACTAACCACCTCAGGAAAAAAAAAATTCCCAGAGGTGAGTCAGTGTTTTTGGCTTTACAAGCCAGGAAATTAAACATCTATTTATTACCAAGAAATGTTCATTGGCGTTGGATCTGAATGGAATACTTTTTGGGTTGCATATACCCTCCTGGGTATCATGAATAGGTGACTTCCCAGTTTAAAAAAAAAAAGTTGTTCAATTTATTCTGCATGAGTAGGAATCTGACTCTGCATGCTTAAGACCAAAATAGGCAGTCCAAATATGTGTGTGTTTGTGTATACATGTGCGTGTGTGTGTGTGTACATGTGTGAGTCACTCCACAGCAAAGTGACCAGCCTAATGGTTTATCTGCTTATTCACTCACAGCCATATTAATTATGCTTCAACCTCTTGTTTTGTTCATGTGTACAAGAAAACTCAGTCAGTCAATGTAGAACTCAGAGGAGTTTCAACACTGCACTAGGCTCTAAAGGGACGGATGGAAAAGAAGAAAGATTTGAATTCCCTTGGTAAAATAATAATGAGGGTATTTACTGTATAGGGCTTTTGTTAAAGATTAAATGATAGAATGCTTGTATAGTACTAATACTGTGCCTACCAAATATCAGGCAATTGATAATGAGGGGAGCTAATGTCATTTAAAAAAATAAAATAACAGTTGGGGAGACAGACACAGATGCCAGTGTTTACATATCAACCTAAAGTAAAGTACAACTTAATACAGTGAAAATAAGTAGGCAATATTATTAGGACAAGGCATAGAACAAAGATCAACTGCATGTATACACTGAGCATTCTTGAATTTGTTAAGGATACCATGACAACTGTGAAGGATGCTAATTTAATTCATTTTTAACTTTGAATTCAAAGTGCAACTTTTGCTAGGCTCATTTCTTAATGTAATGGGAAAATACACATCCAGCTTGTAATGCCCTTTTGCCTCATTACTTATGTATCTTTTCCCCTCTGGTAAATGTCAGATAGTAAAATCGAAAATACAGTTCGTTTAGTGTTTAAGATATAGCCAGACATAATTTTGTGTGTCTGAGGGAGGCACTGCTGTCCTTTAGTTCATTCTGTCCCTTCTCCACACATTTTCAACAGGTCTGACTCCCAGCACAGGTAATATTGGCTGTCCTTGTCTGAGGGTGGTCATGCAATCCCTTGACAGACATGAGATTAAGGAATATTTGACCTGCATGCCAGAGAACTGATGGTATTTCTGTCGACATACTCATCTTTTATGGGAGAACTTCAATTCCCCAATCAATGACTGTTCTTGTCTTATGCCTTTCATAACAAGAAAGGTTAGCAGAAAGCGGGAGACCTGTGAGAGTTAGTCATTTTCACAGAATTCCTATGACACATTGGGTACTATAAAAGCAAATACAAAAGCAATACTAATTTTTATTTTCTGCATTTTAATGGAGGTTGAATTACAGCACCAAGATAATGAAAAATGGCTTGGCTTCATTTTGTAAATGTTTCTGTCTTTTGAAATACTGAGAATTCTGGTTCTGTTTTACAGGGCATATTTGAAAGGTGATTATTAAAGCTTCAGACATCACTAGATATTAGTAGTCCACTCATCTACTAGTCTGCAGATGTCCGTAGTATTATCTTGCACAAAAATGATATCAGTGGATAATAATAATTCTCTGAGCATTTGTGATGCAAAGGAGATTTTTATACATATTGTCTTTACCTAAATAAAACAAGTAGCCAAGTAATTTATTGTAGTTATCGTTGGTCTTTTCCTTTCTACAGCACCTCCAATTATATATCCAGTACCTTACTTCCCTTAATTTTGTAATTACTGAAGGTAGCACCGAGTGCAAATAAAGTTCAGGGCCTGATGTTGTAGTCTTACTTTTGAGAATTTGAATGTTACCTATTTTTGTTGGGCTTCATTTCTTCTCTCAGAACAGGAATGACAATATTCACCACTAAGGATGCATCAACTTATACTTGTCAGAACAAAGGCAAAGGGTGAATTTAGTCAATATAGTTCTCATATCTGCCAAATCAGTTAAATAGTGTTCTGTAGATAAAACAGTCAATCAATTGTCTTTTGTACTTCTCTATCATGGTAACTTCTGTATGTCAGTTAATTATCTGGTACAGCTTGCTCTCTCCTCAAATAAGATACTGGACTTAGACACCACTCCAGATATGAAGCATTTACATGTAATGCAATCAATTAAGAAGTATCTATTTTGTGCTCAGCCTCTTGTTAGACACTATGAGAACAGAAATAAAAGACATGATTCTTGCCCTAGAGAAGTTTATAATCTCATTAAGAACTCTAACCCTAATGAAGTAACTACAAGTAAATTTTGACTGCGTTTAAAAAAGTGGTTTATTTTGTATATTAGAATTTCATGGGAATAAAGTACTTTCAGAGTTCACGGAATGCACAGATAGTGCCATGGGGCTAAAGTCATGATGTGAGTAGATGAGAGCAGAGACTGAGGATTTGGAAGGAAGAAAAAATACATTTTGATGATGAAGACGGAGACCAACTATAGAAGTTTCTGAATGCAGTCCTGTGGCTTAGATTTAATATAGCAAGTATCCTGAGCCTGTGAAGATTTCTTAGCCACAAGATTATAACCACAAGTATAATGCTAAGATTGGTATACAGTGGCTTTGAATTTAGAGTACACTGCTAATGGGGAAAACTTCACTCGTTTTATGTTCAAAATCAGATAAATCAGGCCTGACCTCTATCTGCAAGAGGCAGCAATTAATACTATCTCAGTCATATCTATATTTAGAGGAGAGGTTGCCTCACTCTCCCCTCGATTCATGTAAAAATTTAAAGTAGAAAGGAAAATTCTAGTCTTTGGTCCACAATGGTAATTCCTGATTTGCTCTTATTTAAGCTTGTGTAGTTTCTTTTGTTGTTGTTGTTTGTTGTTTGTTTGTTTGTTTGTTTTTAAAGCAGCCCACTACATTCCTCTTGTTCCAAGTGTGATGACAGGCTCTTTCTCCATGACTCCACTACCAGGGCCTTCATGCATTTGTCACCTTGCTGAAGATCTGTATACTATTATGGACCCTTTCGTCACTTGGGACACTGTGTGGGAGTGGGCCAACAGTTCAATTTATTCTAGAAAACTGGCAACTCTGACCTTTCCATCATCTTACTAAAGGATATCTCTTCCATTTGAGAGCTGGTTCTGCTTTCTTTACCCTAAGTATCATCCTTTCTTGATTAGCTTATTTCTTCACAGAAGTCTAAATCTGGAAGAACGTGCTCTGGATTTCTCCACATTTCTGGTTATGTCACTGCTTCACAGAAATCATTAATAACTTAACAGTCCATTACAAAAGGATGGTGAGGCTGTGCATAAAATCTACTCTAATTAATTCCTATCTTCAGTATCAAGGAGAACCAAATAAAATTAACATCTCAATAATTACCTTGTCACAGGTGTTTAAGCAAGTTAATTCTTGTCAGCAGGATGCACTGGATGAGGGGCAAACAGGAAAAGAGAAAGATAGTTTAAAGGCTGTGGTAAAAATTCACAGGTGATTGCTGAGACACCAGCAGGATGATGACTTTCTGTAAAATAAATTGATGAGATTCAGTAGCTGGAAGAGAGGGCTATCTTCCAAGGCTGTCAAAGGTGTGGGTCAGACAATTTTTTTAGGCTTCAGCATTAGACAATAAATATTCTTATTAGGCGATCTTATATAAAAAAGAGTTTGACATACAGTCTCCTTGTTATTTCACTTTCCTCCTCTCCCCACAGCAATTCCTGCTGTGAGGTTGTCAAACAAACATGTAAGACCTAGTGAAGCACTTGTAGCCTGGAGCAGTAGAGAGCAGCTTCTAACAATCTTTGCAGTTTCCATATGGGAGTTGCAACAATTAGTTTCTTTTTCCTCAGACAAGCTGTATTTAGCATAGAAAAGAAGTGGCACTATGTTAAAATAGCTGAGAGGAGACAAGTTGGATAACAGGGAGGATGGCATTGAGCTTAGGAGTTGCACAGAATGTAGATAATGTAAAAACTGTAAGTATTACCAGGACCAGTTGAGTTTGGATGTGGGGGTGGAGGAATAAAAAATAAGTTACTAACTCTGTGACTGCAAAATGTAATTATGAAGAGTTTGGAATAAAAAAGATTCCTGAAAGAGTATAAAGGGACCATGAAAAAAACGATTTTTTTTCTGGTTAACATAATGTCTTGAATAGAATTATAACTATACACTGTTTTTACCTCAGACTTTTAACTGGAAACTGATGAAAAATTGAACCCTGAATGATATAGGAACTCAATATTTACTCTTTGATTGAGCTAAAATCTTTAAAGTTCATTGTGTGCGTGAATGAGTCTAAATATAGACATTGTATAGTTATTCTTTTCCTCTCTGTGTGATAGGACTCAGCAGAAACAGAAACCAGGCAAGTGCTACTGTGAGTATTCTGAAGCATCAGACTACTGAGAACGAGATTCCGGAGGTGGAGTGGAGTATATCATGAAGAGTTAGCCATTAGGATTCTTCACAAACATTCTTATTGTTCTATTTCCGGGTTCATGTAACATTGTACTTCCCCACTCGTCTTTGAAGTTAGCTATGGTCTTACTTTGACCAATGAAATATGAGCAGAAATGCCAGATCTTACCTTCATCTCCTTCCAAGAAATGACATTTAATTGAAGCTGTGAAGCAATGCAGTGATGGAATTCTGTGTTAAGATGAAGTCATGTCAACCTGGATCAACAATGAGCAGAGACCCATTGTCCTATATTGGATAAACAGAGTGAGAAGTAAATTAAAGTTCAGACACTTTAAGATTTGGGGGTTGTTAGTACACACTCCATGCAGGGCCTCTGGAATGTTAGGTCAGACCCACTGGGGGTGTAGGTTGTCTGGTGTATGAACCATGCTGCATGGAAGATGTAAAAAAAATATGCACAGAAGATTTTAAAAAATAGTTTATTTAAAAAATAGAGAGAAAGAGAAAGAGGAGATTTACCTTCCCAAGGTAGAGGGGGGGGCCAAAGCTTAAAAAAACATGGCCTGACCATAGCTTAAAGAGCACATAGTCACATCATAATTTAGCAAGGCAATGGCAAAATGGCTACTCATGGTTGAGCCTTTTAACTTTTCTCTTTGATGGGGGAAGGTCATTAAGGTAATTGGGTAGTAGTCTGCTCCACATCATCAAGAAGGGGCAGGCAAGCACAGGTACTGAAGTGAGGTGATGGACAACAGGCAGAAGGGTGGGTTAGTCACATGTTTGCTGCCCTGGTGGTGGTCTAGATGGGAGACAAGGTGAGGGGTTTTTACTGCAAGAGATTTGTCAGCCATTTCCAAACCACAATCTTCTTTAGCAAAAAGTTGGTCTTATTATCATTTCTATGGCTTTAGTCAGCCAAGGGGTGATGTTTGATCTTCCACCTTAAAGAGGAACGTGAAACTTTCCTAGAGTTTATTATGATAAACCAGGAATTGAAAGTTTGGGTTGTTGGGCTGTCCTTGTCTTGCATCTGATGGAGATTTGCCAAGGGAGTGAGGTAGGCTGCCAGTTTGGCCTGCAGTAGAATGCTGAATTCTTCCTAAAACCTGCTTATTGAAAATTTATCTATATCTAACCCGTGCTAGATTCAAAGCATGTCAGGGGTAAAGTCTCAACTAAATGGTTATGCAGAGGCAAAAAGACTACACTAAACTAAGTTTATTCTAGGTTTCTATAGGTACCTCCTTCCAGGGGTCATCACTGTACATTTTGTCTTTTACAGGTGGTCTGCAAAATTAACCTTTACATTTATAGATCTCACAGTTTATTTTTTGAAGAGGTAGAACTTTGAAATTGAAGCAAAACCAAAATGGTATCAAAGGCAAGGTCAACTCCAGAATATGTGGGGCAATTCCAAGACAGTATCCTCGGGACACCCAAATGTCCCAATATAAACTGTCACAGGGAAACAGTAGAAGAGTTTCACCAAATATTTCAGTTCATTTTTAATGCCCAAAGGGTCAGAATTTACATTAGACTTCAAGTATAGACATTTTTTATGTTTAACATATCATCTTCAAGTTAGAAGCATTTTGGAGAAAAACTAAGAACTTAAACATTCTATTGAACAAACACCTTTGCTAAGAAGGATTATGATAGTTTGGGTATGACATCAAAATGGAGAGTACTAAGGAGGTATCTAGATGATACTGTATCTAATAGCATCAAGAAGAAAGTGTAATTCTTACGTAACAAATGTATTTTAAGATGAACTTGACTATTTGCTAAGAAAATTGTAGTAAAAACTTTTGAAATGTATTTTTCTAAGAATTGTGTCTCCGATACTTTTGTAAAACCAAAATTTATCAAAGATTAATGTAAGACTTTATTTTTTATTTTTTAAGTTTTTTATTTTAAATATGTGGGGTGCAGTTCAGGGTTAGGTATACAAATATTCATTATGCAGGTACCCTTATTGATGAGGTGTGCCCCCACTTCCCCTGGCAGTTTCCCGCTTCTACTGATCCCTTTCTTACAGTATTGTGATAGTTGTTCAAGGTCTACTTATGAGTGAGTGAGAACATGTGATACTCAGTTCACTGTTTCTGTGAAAGATCACTCAGTATTAAAGACTCTAAGTTCATCCAAGTTGCTGTGAAGTTCATAACTTTGTCCTTATTTATGGCTGCATAATATTCCTTTGTGTACATGAGCCACATTTTTTTAAAAATCCAGTCCTCTTTGGATGGGCAGCATGGTTGTTTCCCATGTTTTTGCTATTGGTAACACTTTTTTGAACTCAGAAACTTCAGAAAGGTACATTGAGATACCTATAGTTTAGGATGAAATGAATTTCAAGATGAGGTGACCTTTGGGTGACCCATATTCATTCAAAATGTGGAGTGGCCAAGAAACATTCAAAAGTCAAAGAAGTTCTCACAGATTCAGTATTGCAACATTTCTGCTATTTAAAGTGTAAACAAATTGCCATGATTGATATCTAAAAGACTAAGAGATCAAATGCTGTAAACATGAAGTCACACAACTATTGTTTTAGACTTGAGTTTTCTTAGAAATACCGAGCATGGAATACTATGAAACCATAAAAAAGAATGAAAGCATGTCCTTTGTGGCAACATGGATGGAGTTGGAGAGTATAATTCTAAGCAAACCAACTCAGAAATAGAAAATTGAACACCATATTCTCATTTATATGTGGGAGCTAAATGTCCACAAAGATAGACAAAATTGAAGCAAAACCAAAATGGTATCAAAGGCAAAGGCAAAGGCAACTCCAGAATATGTGGGGTAATTCTAAGACAGTAACACCCAAATGTCCCAATATAAACTGTCACAGGGAAACAGTAGAAGAGTTTCATCAAATATTTCAGTTCATTTTTAATGCCCACTAAAATTGGGAAGGGAAATGGGAGCTTAGGTTTCAGAAGTTTCCCATTGGGTACAGTGTTCACTCTCTGAAGAATGGTCACCTGAAGCCATTGCTACCAGTACTCAATATGGGTATGTAACCGACATATATTTGTACTCCTTGAATCCGAAATAAATTAAAAAAGAAATACTGAGCACATGGATGGAAGTTTCTGTGCCTAGAAAATAGGATCAAGCAAAACTTCTTAGTCCCAGAATTCTAATCCTTTGCTTTATTGATAAATTTCCTTTGAAATTTCTAAAATGGGTCTCTTAGACTAAAGGAAAAAGGAGAAGTGAAATATTTATCCCTATCAAAATCAGCAGAATTGGGCCTGGAGTCGAAATAGGGTACAATGGCAAGGGCAGAAAGAAGAGACCATATCTGTTTGATCTTGAAACACTTAGTGAGTATTGATTTAAATATTAAATAATCACTTATATTTATTGCATATTGATAGAAAAATGATTAACTCAAAGACAAACTTCAAAATCTGCCACCCTTTGTTTTTTTCCTTATAGGGATGACTCTGACCAACAAAACATTTGAAAATGTCTAATAATATGCTGATACATCGGTATTTATGTTTGGCTGCTTGCTGAAGGTCATCCAATGCCAAGAACTAAACACACAAAGGAAAAGGGAACTTCTAAGGACAAAGGATGAAGTCTGTGAGATTTCCTCATAATGTCCCTTCATCATTTCTAATCTTTGTCTAGTTACATGGAGAGAAGCAGAAAGGAATTGAAAGGAGTATTGGGAAGTGAAACAGAGCAGGGACACCTCTTAAAGGCCTATAGATCCCCCCAAGCATGGAAATAAAAGTCTTGGAATCTTCAAAAGAAATTTCAGACACCTAACTACCCTGAGAAGTAAATAAGCAACTTGATAAGCAAGAAAATACTAGTAGCTTAAAATAACCAAGAAAATTAGCATCACATGATGTTTGGTACTCTATAGAAACTAAAGATAAAATCTTAATATATGTCCCTGAATTGTTTTGCAAAAACCTTGACCTCTGTCAAATAGATTTCCTGGCATAAAGACCTTAGATAAGGTGAAATGCAAAACCGAATTCTGACTGCTGTTTGTGTTCTAAATTTCTTCCTGAGGGGCCTATAACAGCAGTTCCCAAACTCTTTGGTATCAAGGACAGGTTTTGTGGAAGACAATTTTTTCATGGACTGAAGGAGGAGGAGAGGTGGGATGGCATAGTATTGGGATGATTCAACATCATAACATTTATTGTGTACTTTATGTCTATTATTATTACACTGTACTAGATAATAATTATACAACTCACCATTTTAAAAAGGAGGTGCAGGCCGGGTACAATGGCTCAAGTCTGTAATCCCAGCATTTTGGGAGGCCAAGGTGAGAGGACTGCCTGAGTCTAGGGGTTCGAGACCAGTCTGGACAACTCGGTGAGACGTTGTCTCTACAATAAATCAAAATATTAGCCGGGCGTGTGGCACGTCTGACTAATATTTTGATTTATTGTAGAGACAACGTCAATAACCTGTAGTTCTGGCTATTTGGAAGGCTGAGGCCACTGCAATCCAATATTTTGATTTATTGTAGAGACAATGTCAATAACCTGTAGTTCTGGCTATTTGGAAGGCTGAGGCCACTGCAATCCAATATTTTGATTTATTGTAGAGACAATGTCAATAACCTGTAGTTCTGACTATTTGGAAGGCTGAGGCCACTGCAATCCAGCCTGGAAGACTCGGACTAAAAAAAGAAAAAGGTACAGACAGAAGTGGTAAATAAAATGAGCGGGTCACATGCGGACCAAAATAAGTGTCGATTTCTGACTTTAAGCCTGCCATCAAATGCAGCTGTACAATTAAAGTACATCAACTCACTTGTCACTCACCGATAGTGTTTTGATATGAGTCTGCAGATTGTCACTCACCAATAGTGTTTTGATATGAGTCTGCAGACAATCGATTTATTATGGTTTTTTTGTAGTAAAGC
Source organism: Carlito syrichta (assembly GCF_000164805.1). NCBI lineage: Eukaryota > Metazoa > Chordata > Mammalia > Primates > Tarsiidae > Carlito > Carlito syrichta. The sequence continues at coordinate 265,720 of NW_007260474.1, forward strand.
CTCACTGCTAGTGTTAATCTGTATTTGCAGCTGTTCCCCAGCTACCCATCAGCGCCTCAATTCCACCTCAGATCATTGGGCATTAGGTTTTCATATGAAGTGCACAATCTACATCCCTCACATGTGCAGTTCACAATAGGGTTCATACTCCTATGAGAATATAATGCCATTGCTAATCTGACAGAAGATGGAGCTCAGGTGGTAATGGGAGCCATTGGGAGCGACTGTAAATACATATGAAGCTTCCTTCACTTGCCTGCCACTTACCTCTTCCTGTGCTGCAGGATTCCTAACAGGACACCAAGTACTGGTCCATGATCTGGGGATTGGGGATCCCTGGCCTAGAGGAAATCACACCCAAAAGTCAGAGCTAGCATTCTTCTCTGCTGATCCCAAATTTTACAACTAAACATCTCTTTTTTTTTTTTTAAGATGCAAGGTACTATTCAGGGTTTGGTACATAAGTGCTCATCATACAGATACAGCCTAGGCCTTCCTTTGGTCCACACTTCACCTGATTTGAGAACAGATACCCTCATTGATATTCTGTGCACCTCACTCTCCCATCAGTGTACCACTTTCTTTCTTATGGTATTATAATAAATGTTCAGGGTCCACTTATGAGTGAGTACATGTAGCACTCAGATCTGTTTCTGTTGTAGATCACTGAGTACGATAGACTCCAAATCCATCATAATTGCTGCAAAATCTTAATTTTATTTTTATTTATGGCTGTGTAATATGCCATTGTGTGTATGTACCACATTTTCTTTATTCAGTCCACTTTTAATGAGAAGCAAGGTTAGGCTCCATGTTTTTGCTATTGTGAATAATGCTGCAATAAACATGGGTGTGCAGGTTTTTGTTTTTTGTTTTTAAATAGAATGCTTTGAGATCCTCTGGGTAAATTCCCAGAAGGGGGATTGCTGGGTCATATGGAAGGTTGATTTTTAGATCTTTTAGGAATCGCCACACAGTTTTCCACAGAGGTTGTACTAGTTTACACTCCCACCAAAGTGTAGAAATGTCCCCTTTTTCCTGCATCCTCTCTAGCATCTGTTGTTTTTTGAGTTATTGATGGTGACCATCCTGACTGAAGTTAGGTGGTATTTCAGTGTGGTTTTAATTTACATTTCTTTAATGATTAGTGAGGCTACGTATTTTCCGGCGTATCTGCTGACTGCTCATATGCCTTCTTTTAAAAAGTGTCTATTCATATTTTTGCCCACTTTTTAATATGATTGTTTGTGTTTTTCCTTTTGGCACACTTGAATTACTTGCAGATCCTGTATGTTAGGACTTTGTCAGATATAGAGTTGGCAAATATTTTTTCCCATTCTGTGGGCTTTCTCCTCAATCTCTTGATGGTTTCTTTTGCTTTGCAGAAGTGTGTCAGTTTAATGAGATCTCACTTGTCTATCTTATCTTTTATGGCATTTGCTTTTGGAGAACTGATTAAGAATGGGTTGCCTACTCCAACGTGCCTAAGAGTGTTTCCTGTGGCAGGATTCTTATATTTTGAGGTTTTGCATTTAGATCTTTGATTCATTGAGAGTTGATTTTTGTGTATGGTGATAGGTAGGGGTCCTGTTTTTTCCCACTCTGTGGGTTGTCTCCCCACATTCCCAATGATTTATTTGACTTTGCAGAAGGTTGTCAGTTTGACGAGGTCCCACTTGTCTATCTTATCTCTTATGGCATGGGCACTCGGGGTTTTGATAAGGAATTGGTTGTTAGTTCCAATTTCAATAATCATTTCTCCTGCATTTTCTAAGGTTCTTATAGTTTGAGGTTTTAAGTTTAGGCCTTTGATCTATTTAGAGTTGATTTTTGAGTATGGTGATAGGTAGGGGTCCTGTTTCAATCTTCTGCATATGGTCAACCAGTTTACCCAGCACCATTTACTGAATAGGTTCTCCTCTCCCCAGTCATTGCTGGTGGAGGCTTTGTCGAAGATTAGTTGGTTGAGGTTTTGCTTCTGGAATCTCTATCCTGTTCCATTGGTCTATATGCCTGTTCTTGTACCTATACCAGGCTATTTTGATTATTGTAGCTTCATAGTAGAGTTTGAAGTCTGGAAGTGTGATACTTCCTGCTTTTAAATAAAGTTTCTCTTAGAATTAGAAAATCTTTGAATCTACCTACGATCTGAAAGTTCCTCTTCAAGATACCTGCCTTTTTAGGCAAAATCCAATGTGTAACCTCCATGTGTTAATTTATAATTTTGCCTATAACTTTTGCTTCTCTGAAATCTCTGCCTTTAGAAATCCTTACTAGGTAAGTGGATTGACTGAGCCCGCAGGTTCGAGACCCGCCTGGGCAACTTGGTGAGACCTCATCCCTACAATAAATCAAAAAATCAGCCGGGCGTGGTAGCGCATGCTTGTAATTCCAGCTACTTAGGAGGCTGAGGCGGAAGGATCGCCAGAGCCCAGCAGGTTGAGGCTGCAGTGGCCGGGAGTGGCCACTGCACTCCAGTCTGGGCGACAGAGTGAGACTCCCACTCAAAAAAAAACCCTTACTTGCAAGCCATCAGAGAGATCAAGACTTAAGTGTTAGCTTCCTAATTCTCCTTGCTTGGTGACTTGCAAATGAACACCTTCCTTTCTTCTGCTGCAAACCTCAGTGTGACCTCATTGTGCCAGACCCTAAATTAAGTTTGATAAGAGAAATTATGGATTTTAGTTTCCTCTAAGTTTTTAAAAATCCTCTATAAATTTTCTATGGGTTAATTTTTTTTGACTCCTATATCATGGAATATGGCCCATATATTTTAGGAGTCTGCTAACTAACTGACTTTGTTTTATTTTGCTTTATCCCGAGACATTAAGTTCCTAGATACAGGACAGAATGGATCACCATGCCATAAAAATGGGATAGGGTCTATTTAGTGAGATAAAAGCCTAGGAGTAAATTGTTTATTTTCTCAAAGGGGTGGATCCTCAGAAATTGTTTCTCAACAGTGACACTCAGGGCATTCCTACCTAATGATCCTTCATTGTGCTGAATTATCCTATGTGTTATGTTTCTGACCTTCTCTCCACAAATCACAGTGTTATCAACAATAACCAAAAACATATTTGCAAGATTCCAAATGCGTCCTGGTTAAGGGAAAATAAAAATTTAGTCCATGCTTATAATGCTCAAAGCACTGGTGAACTAAGAAAATTTCACCAAAAATGGAATATATCCAGAGTTCCTAAAAAAATAAAATAAAAAAAATAAAAACCCACCAATACTAAATTAAACTATAATCAAATAAAAACAAAAATGTATCAAGATGGTCATACTTCTTTTATTTAATAAACTTTTAGGACTTATTTGTTCCATTAAAATATCTGATCCATATTTATTGTGGCTTACCATTACAACATCACTTAGTTCCAAGTACCCCATAATTATAGGAAGAGTCAGCAGGGGTTACCATTTTTATTTTTAGATTTATAATGAACATATAATGGAGGATGATAAGATTAGAGAGTGTTATGTATGTGTAGTGTGAGTGTACAAATGGCGATTTTGAATCTTGGCTCATGGATTTTATTTTTTATAACTTAATAGGTAAGCACATTTAGACTAAGAAAAGAAGTAAGATGCTTTAATTTTATAGTAATTGATATACCATCTTCGCCTTTCTTTCCTGTAGGCCAGGGCCTCCATAGGATGACTGCACAGTGCAACTTGTGCATATAAATCACAGCCTGCCACCTGTTATTTAATAGCTAGCACTGCTGACTCAATAACAGTAAGATTCTGTAAAATTGTTCCCTCCAGCCCTGGGTGTTCCCCATAGAGGTAATTGTCTAGAAAATAAATTTCCTGGACAAAGAACAAGAAGTTACAGACCTAGGAACATCTTTTAATGTCTCAGAAGTTAACTTTCAACTGTGCTGATGTGTCTGGTTCTTCATTCTTTAGAGTTATTGCTGTAAATTTTCATCACACATAAGTGGATTTACATAATTTGTTTTCAATTAAAGGACTCTGAAATACCCACTGGGCATCTATAATGATTGCAGAGGCTACTGATTACTTAGACCTTCATTTTTGTTTTCTTTTCCAGCAGGTTTGTCAGCATCCAAGTAATATATCAGATACAAGAAAAGCATCACTGCAAAACCAATTTGCTAAGGGGCTTGTAAAATTCAGCTTTAAAAAGTTACTGAAGCATCAAAGAAAAGGACCAAAGAACCAAATATTTTGATCAGTTTCTCAAGGTCAAACACATTACTAATTCATCAAATATCTCTTTCTGCTAAAGTTATTTGAAAAGCAAACAACCTGTTCTGTGCAGATGTTGTTCTTAATAACTCTAATATTTCAAGAAAAAAGACAGTGAAAGAACAAACGGAATTTTCTACTGCAGTAAGAAGTGCCCTCACTGGTTTGGAAAACACGTGCAGTATTAATAAATACATTGAATATATTCTTAATAATAGTACCCTATACATTTTGACTGTAGCAGTTTTAGCAGATTGTTTCTAATGTCAGTTATATGTGCTAGCTTAGAGGACAAACCATTACAAAGTCTAATTATAGATAAAATGTAGCCCTCTTTTTGTCCTTATTGCTTTTGCCTTGGAAATATAAGTTGTTTGATGTTTGCCTTTATGTAGCTTAGTCATGACTGTCCTGGCCCTAAAATGGAAAAAGAACACAGCTAGGTAGTCTGAACTCTTATTACCACTTTTTTAGTGATAAGTTTCTCAGACCCTGGCTGTGAGACTTCCGCTGTTTGGTCTTGCAAAAATAAGGCCTTAAGAATTGATGACTCAAAAATCTCCTTTAGTTCTCAAGTTCATCTTTTTCTTTCTAAATTTACTCAGAAATATTGCATAACTGTTTTACTCTAAACGTATAATAGACAACCGTTCAAGAAATGAGATTCAAAGAGAAGTTAGTATGAATAACTGGGTAGAGTATACCATTTTGCATGAGAAGACTGAAGGAAGCCCTAACCAGGGAAAGAAACACCATGACCCGAGACAACATTAGGACACAAGTGTATGGTATCTCCTGACATCTAGAAAGTCTGAAAGTTACAAGCTGAGGTAGAATAAGTACAAAAAGCAGATCTTTCTTGTTTTAAGTGATGTTTAAATCATTTATGAAAGTAGAACTGAGCTGTGGCTGTAAGAACACTTGGCAGGAAGGGTACAGGGTTACCCGTGAGTCATAACATGGAGCAGCATTTTAGTGCAAGATCCAGTCCTATAAGAAAGGTGAGAGAAACCAACTGTTTTATAGGGTTTACTCAACTGAGTTTTCTGGATCATAAAAGAAGGCAAATAGGTAAATTTTTCTTCATGTTAAACTACATTTGAAAGTTGCCCATTTGTGGACTGATGCCTACATCTAAATGGCTGATGCCCAGCAGGTCCTCTTAATGCTTTGGCTCTAAGCCTAATGCAGTTAAGATCTACTTCTAAATCAATTTCAGTGAGGTGAGATTATCTGGTAGTGCAGCCCCCTGGAGCAGCAATCAGGTGAGAATACCAGCAGGTGGTTGGATGGGCATTGAGGCAACCAGACTGGATTTGGAGTCCAGCAGATACTGATAGTTATATGTCTTTTCTGACTCAAACTCCATGAACTTCTAATATAAGTTATTCCTTCCTGGAAAGGCTTGCTTTCAGGTAAGACTAAGGACATGTCAAACAATGTTTTGGCCCAACTAGTTTTAGAGAACAGCTAGAATAGTATCATCAATGGCATAACTGAAAAAGCAAAAGTGCATATACTTACAATGTTACTGAACATTCTTCCCTTTATTCACTCCTTCACCCCAGGACAGGGAACCTGAGTTGACTAATTGGAAGAGCCACACTGTGCTTGTAGATTAGACACTAAACAAAACCTATACATTCTGCTTAGTGAAGAAATTAATCCCTTCAACCTATTGCTTTACAAACAGCTATTCTTCACTTAAATTCTATGCAAAAAAAAAATCTTATTTTAAGGTGTTTTACTAGCCTATTGCCTGCAAATCAATGCTTGTCTTTGTCCTTGTATGAAAAATTCTCAAGGGTGTTGATTATGAATGTAACTTGTTTTGAATATCACCTGCCATTACCACACGAAAATAGGACATACATTTTTAATGATGAAAATAATAAAGCCACCTAGACCTTGTGTTTTGAAACTGACTATATACTCCCAGGAAAGATTCAGAAGAACAGTTTCCAGATTGTTCTGCCAGAAGTCTCAACAGTGCAAAGGGTAAATATTCACAGGTGCCATGGAATTAAATACAAGGTAAATGTTCATAATCCGTTTTGCTTCAAATCTCTCTGGATTTCCTGTCTCTAATGAACCAGACGGAATCAAGAATTTGTGTATATTGCAGACTTAATCTACATTCAGGATTATCTTTCTTTGTGTCTGGCTAAGGAAGATATCTACTTTCAACAGACTCTGGCCAGAATTTTCCATCATTTCTTACAGCAGATTCCATTTCCTCTTAGTGACGTATTTGAATGTAATATCTAAATAGGGACTGCCGAAGCGTAATCCACATTATACTAATGGTAGTCCTGAAATTGCAAAAGAGCAGCGTGATAAGTGATACATCACCAAGAGGACAGACAGCAAGCACTTTGAGTGATATCGATAGGGATTGGGTATTCTTTTTCTTAGTGTTCCTTCCGAAATGGGGCAGTCCTGAGTCTTGAGACTTGTCAAATAAGCTTACCCAGAATGCCCTCTGATGAAGCAAAGTTTTCTGGATTATTAGGTAATTTTTGTTTCTCAAGTCTGGAAAAATAAAAAGCTTTCTGTTTATCTATCTCTTTCTCAGTGTCTTTCTTACATCTTGTTAGAACACATAAATATATACATTTAGACAGAGTCAGGGTCGTAGCCTTGACTGGCCTACTGACTAGATTAGAAATTCTTAAAGTACAGTCCCTAGACCAACACCACTGGCATTATATAAAGCTCATTAAAAAGGGACATCCTCTGAAGTCATAGACACAATAGTACTACTGAATCAGGTATTTTGAGGTTAAGTCTGAGTTTTAATAAAGTCTCCAGGTAAATCTGATGTTTGAGAAGTACTGATTAAATTATGTATCTTTAGTCCATTTTCTTAAACCATCTGAGCCATTCCATTACTATGTAGGAAATGACCATTAAAGTTTCACCAAGATTCGTAAGGTAATACTACATTTGGTTAATGAATAAAACTTCATTTTGATGGCTTAGTGTTTTATACTTTCCTTTGATATAATTGTCTCCCTAAGAAGGTGTTAATTTTGAAAAAGAAACTGGTTTGTGCCCTTTTGAAAAGCACAAGCTAAGGATTTTTAATGAAATGATAATTACTCTTTGAACTACAAGTCTGTGTTGATTCTGATTGTATACAGTACATACCTGATCCATCCGCTTTTTGATGTTGTCCATGACCATCACCAGGAAGCAAGCAGCAGAACTAGATCATGGACCACAGAGTCTTGGAAAAGTCCACATCCTTAACTGATCTACCATAATGTACAGGGTCAGTAAATGCATGAGCATCTGGGGTATTTTGAGCAAAAGTAGAAAAAATGCAATCCAGGATATTACTTCCTACTCCACCCCATCACCAGATTCTAAAAGTTTTATTATCCTGTGAAATATAAAATTTCTGGCTAACTGTGGGGAACTGAGAAAACATTGCAGGTGACAAGTCAACCCATTGCTCCAATCCATTGCTTCACAAACAGCTATTCTTCACTTAAAGTCTACACACACACACACAAAAATCTTATTTTAAAGTGTTTTACTAGGCTATTGCCTATAAATCAAAGCTTGTCTTTGTCCTTGTATGAAACATTCTCAAGGATGTAGATTTTGAATGTAACTTGTTTTGTACATCACCTGCCATTATCACATGAAAATAGGGCAAACATTTTTAATGATGATAATAACAAAGTCACCTAGACCTTGTGTTTTGAAACTTTGACTACATACTCTGAGAAAAAATCAGAACAGTTTCCTGATTGTTCTGCCAGAAGTCTCAACAGTGCAAAGGGTAAATATTCACAGGTACCGTAGAGTTAAATACAAGGTAAATGTTCATAATCCATTTGACTTCAAATCTCTCTGAACTTCCTGTCTCTAACAAACCTGACAGAACCAAGAATTTATGTGCATTATAGACTTAATCTAATGAGAAACCATTGCAGATGACAAGCCAACAATGTCCTCTACTCTGGGGAGCTCTGGGTGTTAGAATCTGCCCATCTTAGTCCACTTGCACTTCATGTTTCCTCAAGCTATCTCTTCAGATTTCTTCACTGCTATCCCTGCAAATACTTTATTATTGAGATTCTTCTGTCATAATAGTGCCCTATATCTATTTAGCGATTTGCTTTATTGTCAATTCTAGTTTTAGTTACTTGATAATCTCCTTGGAATGTTAAATGAAAGATTCTTGCCTTAATAATCATGTCAGTTCCTACATAACTCCTTTGTGTTTATTTATTTGGCTGGTTGGTTGGTTATTTGGTTGATTGTCTTTTTTTTTTTTTTTTGGTCCTGGATGTTGGGTCACCTTCTTTTTTTTGCCCTCTACTTGTATCTTTTTATCCATTTACCTGTCCACTTATGCTTTACCAGATAATCACTCTGTCTTCTATTCTTTGCATGTGCTTGTCCTTATAACTTGCCTAGAGATGACTTCTAGCCTTGTTTGATCTTGGATATATATGTGTAGCTTAAAGTTTTAGTATGCATAAGACTCCAGTGTCATTAAAAAGACCTTGTTTCACCAGGCATTTTTCTGCCTTTTCTCTAAATTAGTGAAATTTTTGGTCTGTTGACATTTCTATACCCATACATAAATCATAGGTCTTCAACATAATTTACTACATGCAACAGCTCTGTTAATTTGGATTCAAGTTTTTCACATTGACGTTGCTTTGTCACTCGCTCTGTTATAGACTACTTTTGATGGTTCTCAAGAAGGTCACAGTGAAACAAGCCTGGCTATGATTTTTGCTGAAATTCCTCTTTTCTCTTCTTAACAATTCCTGGAAGCTCAGTAGTCACAGTTGCATACAGAATAGCCTGACCAACTGCAGTCTATATTCTTTGATAGAGCCAAGGCTCCCAACTGACCGCATGTGTAAGAAGCAGTTTTTAAGAAGTTGTAGATGATGATCCAAGAGGAAAACCATTTCTATTTAATGCTGAAATATGGTAGTTCTGTTCTAATTATTTTTCAATCACATCAAACCTGTCCTCATACCAAAAAAAAAAGTGCTGCTTGGGGCTATCTTGCATTGGGAAATGAAGAAAGGAGAACAAGTATCAGCTTGTTCATAAAGGGTAAATACTGTGATTGAAAATCGAAGTTAAACCTCACATTGGTCAGGGATATCTGATCACAGGAATATTTTGGTTTCAAGTATCATATATTTTATTTATTTCCCTAAAAAACCTTTGTACAAATAAGAAATAAGCTCTGAATTCACTAAATGGATGTTGGAAAAAAAATGAAATAATGAAACACTAGCAATCTCCTTTGAACTACTAGCCTTTTGACAAATGTGGTTCTGCTTCTAATTGAGAGTAGAAGAGGAAGAGAAAGATTTTAGAAGACTGAGCACTTGTCATACAACAAGACTGCCAGGCATATATACATAGCATGATTGAATGAATGACTTTTGAGACCTAGTATGGTCTAGACTAGCACTATCAACTATAAATATAGTGTGAACCAATATGCACTTTTATTTTTTTATTTATTTATTTTATTTTTTTTGAGTTGAAGTCTCACTCTGTCGCCCAGACTGGAGTGCAGTGGCCACTCCCGGCCACCGCAGCCTCGACCTGCTGGGCTCCGGTGATCCTTTCGCCTCAACCTTCCAATTAGCCGGAATTACAGGCATGCGCTACCATGCCCAGCTGATTTTTTTTTTTTTATTTATTGTAGAGATGAGGTCTTGCTGCCCAGGTGGGTCTCGAACCCGCGGGCTCAGGCAATCCACTCACCTCAGCCTCCCAAAGGCGTGGGATTACAGGCTGAGCCACCGAGCCCGGCTCTCAATATGCACTTTTAAATGTTCTAGTAGCTACATTAAAATATGTAAAAAGTCTAGTAAAATTAATTTAAATAATATATCTTATTGCTGCGCATATCTCAGTTCAGACTAGCTATAATTAAAGCACTCAACAGCACATGTGGCTAGTGGCTACCCTATTTTTATTTTTGCTTTGTTCTTTGGTTTTGTAAAAAAAGTTTTCTTGGAATACAGTCGTACTCATTTTTTTAAAAACCATTTTCAAGGGATTGTTTTCCCCCTACAACTACAGATGTAAACAGTTGTTTCAGAAACTATATGGCCCATAAAGGTCTAAAATATATACAATCCAGTCATTTACAGAAAAAGATTGCTGATCCTTCACTGTTTTAGATAATCAAAGCTAGTTCTAAATAAACATGCCTAGTAGTTCAAATGTTGATAACAGGAAAACATATAGAAAAGAAAAAGAAGTTTTATGGCTCCTGTACTTGAATAGCTTAGATTTAGATGTCATAGCATTCTCCCTTGAGCAAACAATTAAGAAAGGAGTCTAAGAGACAAGATGAAGATAAAACAGGTTGGAGTGTGAGAGTCCCCACAAAAGAGTGTCCATACTCTCTGTGTGAGTGGGTGTGTGCCAATATGGGTGAATGAAAGTCTATCTGAGGGGAGACTCAGGTTCATGCACCTGGGGCTGTCCTCTGGAGGTGATTGCAGCCCACCACCACCCTGAAATTGGAGACCCCAGTGCACAATATTGTCTGCCATTCTCAGGGTTCTCTTGAGAGAAGACAGCAGAGAATAGCTATTCCTCACCACCTGGCACTTGGCCCACACCATCACTGTGGCAGCAGACCAACACAAGTCTCAGGAACCATGGAGAAGGCAAGGCATGGAAATCTGGAATCCAGACCCACAGCCAGTGAGGAGATGCCAACCAGTGCCATCTCTGTCCTGGAACCAGGCAGAGACCTACATGTCCCACCCAGCTCTGACCTGAGAGACAGATGCCACTCCCTCCATGCTGGAACAGGAACAGACATGTCAGATCTGAGTGGGAGAGTTGACAGCAGAAACAGCAGCAGATGAGTCAGGTGAGTCCAGATCTGATTCATCCTCCTTCCACAGTAGTCCATGGGGGATCTGACCCATGCTGAGAATAACCCTATCAGCCTGAGAGTAGAGGGGACAGGCTAAAGACTGGAGCCAAAAGGACTTGGAGTTACAGAAATGACCACAGAGCAATTTTGTTAATTTTTGATTTTTTTTTTGTTTTTTTCTCTCTTTCTTTCTGTTTTTGTTACATTTTCATACTTGATTTCTGTTATGTTAATTTTATTTTTTTTTTAGATTTTCTGTTTCTGTAGAGATTTTTATTTATGGTGAGTACATCAATAGGGTTTTTTGTTGTTTGTTAGTGTATATGATTGTTAGTGTGTATTTTTTTTTCTGTCTTTGTATGTTTCTGTGTTTACTTGTTAGTTGGTATGCCTGTCTGTCTCTTTCCCCTCTTCCTCTTCTCCCTCTCCACCTTCCTTTTGTCTTCCTCTTTCCTTTTTCCATTCCATTCCTTTTTCTTATCTCATTTTGCTTTCAGGAGGCAAACATACACCCCCACTGCATGAACAGATTATATGGTGGTGGGAAGTGGATTCCAGGGATCCCACACACCTGTCAGCAGATACTGGGATCTGCAGATAATGTCTGAACCACAGCTCCTTCCTTAATTAAATATCAAAACAGCAAAAAGCACATCTCCCCACTCCCAGTCCAGCTTCAAAATTTAATAAATCAAGTGAATCTACATAAGGAAGAATGGAAGGCTGAGTAAAGAGAATTAACTGCTACCCTCTGTCACTGAACAACATAATTAAAGAAGAGGAAAATAAAAGTAGAGGAAAATTTGCACAAATGAAGAAAAACCAAAGGAAGAATATGAATATGGGTCTCACACAGACCCCCTAGGAGGTCAACCACTGAGAATACAGACTTTGGAACACAAACAATGACAAGTCCCCAGAATGACTGGTCTTAAACCACAAACCCAGATATCAAGATATTAATAGAGATAATAAATAGAAATTAGGAGAGTCAAGAGGAAAGAATGAAGGAGTAGATAACTGAGGTAACAGTAATAAGGAATACAGGGAATAAAACAAGTAACAAACTAATAAGAATGGAAAGTAGAATTGACCAAGCAGAAGAAAGAATCTCTGAGTTTGAGGACCAAAATATGGAACTAACCCAAACTGTTAAAAACATAGAAAGGAAGTTTAAAAAGACAGAATAAAGCCTCCAAGAGATAAGCAATTATATCAAGAGGCTGAACCTAAGATTAATTGAGGCAGATAGAGAGATCGAGGCCACTCTAGAACAAACATTCCATGAAATTATCCAAGAAAATTTGCTTCATCTTATCAGAGATGTTACCATTCAAACACAAGTGATTCAGAGAAACCCCGAAAGACAACAAATGAGAAGACCAACTCCTATATACATAGTAATTCACTTAACAAAGTAGGCATAAAAGAAAAAATCCTAAAGGTAACAAGACAGAAAGGTCACACTACCTACCAGGGAAGACCAATTAGAATAGCAACAGACTTATCCACAGAAAAACTTCAGACTAGGAGAGATTGGAGTTCAATCTTCAAAGTTCTCAAAGATAAACAATTTCAACCAAGTATTACCTACCCAGCTAAGCTGTTTCATCAACAATGGAGAATTAAAATCCTTCCCATTCATTCAATCCCTAAGAATTTGAGTTGTCTCCAGATCAGGTCTACAAGAAACACTTACGAAAGTATTAAACACAGAAGAAAGGGAAAAAAAGGACAATGCCCTTCCCAAGAAAGCAGGAAAAAAGATTGGAAACACACATAAATTAACTCAAAGTTCAAAAGAAAGACAACAAACAAGTAAACAAACAAAGAACAGTAGCAGCAACAAACTCTCTAAGAACCTCATGACAGGGATAAATTCTCACATCTCAATAATTAGCCTGAATATGAATGGACTAAATGCACACTGAAAAGACATAGAATGGCAAATTAGATAAAATATCATGCAACAATGTGTTTTCTTCAAGAAATTCATCTTACCAGAAGGGACACTCACAGACCCAAAGAAAGAGGATGGAAAACAAATTTTCAGGTGAATGGAACACAAAAGAAGGCAAAAGTTACAATCTTACAATTAGACAAAAGACCCTTAAGCTATCAAAAATGTAAAAAGATACAGGAGGTCACTACATAATAATAAAGGTTCAATCCATCAACAAGAAATATCCATCCTAAACATATATGCACCCAACATAGGAGCACCAACTTTCATAAAGCAACTTCTAGGACTAAAAAAAGATATTGACTTTAACACTAACATAGATGGAGACTTATATACCCCATTCACAATCCTAGAAATCATCAAGACAAAAAATTAACAAGGAGATCCAGAACCTCAAAGTGACACTTGACCAAATGGACTTAATTGATACCTACAGAACACTCCACTCAACAATCACAGAATATACATTTTACTTATCACCACATGGAATATACTGTAAGATCCACCACATCCTCAGCCATAAATCAAACATAAACAAATTCCATAAGATTGAAATACTGCCATGTACCTTTTCAGACCATAGTGAAATAAAAATAAATATCAAAAGCAACAAAGTTCCCCCAAAATCCACAAAGACATGGACACTAAACAGCATGATGCTGAACAACTCCTGGGTCAACACAGAAATCAAAGCAGAAAATAAAAGATTCCTGAAAACAAATGAAAATTAAGGAACATCTTGCCAAAATCTCTGGCATGCCATGAAAATAGTACTAAGAGGGAAATTTATATCTCTATGAACACACATGAAGAAAATGGAAAGATCACAAGTTAATTGTTTAGCAAATCACTTAAGAAAGCTGGAAAATCAAGACCACCAATACTCTAAATTCAGCAGAAGCATCCAGATCACCAAAATAAAAGCCTATATACAAGACACAGGAGACAAAAATATAATACAAAAAATTTAACAAAATAAAATGCTGCTTCTTTGAATGGATAAATAAAATTGATAGATCCCTAGCTAGACTAACCAAGAAAAGGGGAGAAAAAACCCAGTAAACTCACCCAGAAATGCAAAAGATCAAGTCACAACTGACCCTGAGGGAATTTGAAAGACTATCAGAGATTACTATATATACTTGTATGGAAACAACCTTGAAAACCTAAATAAAATGGAGGACTTTCTGACATCACACAACACAACCACCCCAGTTTGAAACAAGAAGAAATGAGAGCCTAAATAGACCAGTAACAAACAAGTAAACAAACAAAAAAACTACCTAAAAAAAAAAAAAAAAAAGCCCTGGACCAGATGACTTTCCAGCAGAATTCTACAAAACATACAAGAAGTAGCTGATACCAATCCTATAGAAAGTATTCCAGGTAATCGAGAAAGATGGAACTCTCCCCAAATTATTTTATGAAGCTAACATCACACTGATACCCAAAACAGGTAAAGAGCCAACAAAGAAAGAGGACTATAGGCCAATATCTTTGATGAACATAGAGACTAAAATTCTCAACAAAATTCTAATAAACTGGATACAACAGCACATCTCAAAACCATCCACAATGACCAAGTCGACATCATCTCCAGAATGCAGGGCTGGCTCAACATCCTCAAGATCATAAACCTAATAAATACATTAACAGATATAAAAACAAATATCACAAGATTATATCATTAGACATGGAAAAGGCTTTTGATAGCATCCAGCACCCCTTCTTGATAAAAACCCTCAAACATCTAGGCATAAATGGAACATACCTCAAAATAGTTAGAGCCATCTATGAGAAACCCACAGCCAACATACTGCTAAACAGAAACAGACAGAAATTGAAACCATTTCCCTGGAAAACCAGAACAAGGCAAGCATGCTCACTCTCACCCTTCCTGTTCAAAATAGTATTGGAAGTCCTAGCTAAAGCAGTCAGACAAGAAAGGAAGCAGGGGTGACCAAGTTGGAAAAAAGGAAGTTAAGTTGTCCCTCTTTGCAGATGACATGATTCTATACTTCAAAAACCCAAGCCAATCTGTCAAAACATTTTTGTACTAGTAAAGGACATTAGCAAAGTCTCAGGGTATAAAATAAATGTACAAAGGACAGTTACATTCCTATACACCAACAATAAACAGACACCCAAATAAAAAGCACAGCCCCATTCACAAAAGCCACAAAACAAAACAAAAACCTGAAATACCCTGGCATCTTCCTACCTAGAGACATGAAAGACCTTTACAATGAGAACTACAAAATACTGCTCAAAGAAATCCAAGAATACACATGCAAACAGAAAAATATTCCATTCTCATGGATTGGAAGAATCAACATTGTTAAGATATCCATCCTACCCAAGACAATCTACAGATTTAATACAATACCCATTAAATTACCAGCAGCATTCTTCTCAGACCTGGAAATGACAATAAAGAAATTCATATGGAAGTATAAATGGCCACGAATAGCTAAACCAATCCTCAACAGCAGCAGCAACAACAACAACAACAACAACAAAAAAACAAAGAAGGAGTTTTCACACGCCCAGACTTTAAACTTTATTATAAATCTACAATAATCAAAACACCTCAGTATTGGTACAAGAACAGACATATAAACCAATGGAGCAGGATAGGGTCCAGAAGCAAAAACTTCAATTTCTTAACCAACTCATCTTAGACAAAGTCTCCACCACCTACCACAGGGGAGAAGACAACCTATTCAGTAAATGGTGCTGGGAAAACTGACTGACCACATGCAGAAGATTAAAATAAGGTGCCTAACTATTATTGTACACAAAAAATCAACTGCAAATGGATCAAAGACCTAAATGTAAAACCTCAAACTATAAGAACCTTAGAAAACACAGGAGTACCTTTATGGAAATTGGAACTGGTAACCAATTCCTGAACAAAACACCAAGTGTCCATGCCATAAGAGATAAGATAGACAAGTGGCACCTCATCAAACTTGCAAGTTTCTACAAAGCCAAACAAACCATCAAGAGAGTGAGGAGACAACCCATAGACTGGGAAAAAATATTTATTAATGGTATATATGAAAAATAAAAGTGATGGAAAGAAAAAAAAAACAGGCCCATTACAAAGTGAGCAAAAGATATGAATAGACACTTCTCAAAAGAAGATATATGAGCTGCCAACAGATACATGAAAAAATGCTCAGCCTCACTAGTCATCAAAGAAATGCAAATTGAAACCACACTGAGATACTACCTAACTTCAGTCAGGATGACCATCATCAATAACTTGAAAAGCAACAGATGCTGAGGGAATATGAGGAAAAGGGAACACTTCTACACTCTCGGTGGGAGTGTAGACTAATAAAATCTCTGTGAAAAACAATTTTGTGGTTCCTAAAAGATCTAAAACTCAACCTTCCATATGACCTTACAATCCCCCTACTAGGGGTATACCTAGAGGAAATCATATCTCTCTATGAAAATGATACCTACACACACATGTTTATTGCAGCATTGTTTACAGTAGAAAAAACATGGAACCAACTGTGCTGCCTGTGGAAAGAGAATTGGATTAAAAAAATGTGGTACCTCTATACGGTGGAATATTATGCAGCCATAAGGGACATAATGATGAACTTTACAGCAACTTGAATGGACTATAATACTATAATACTGAGTGATCTATCACAGAAACAAAGAACTGAGTACCACATGTTCTCACTCATAAGCAGACCTTGAACGATTATCATAATACCATAAGAAAGGGATTGGCAGTGGTTGGGAGCTGCCAGTGGAGTGGGTATTGGGATTGGCAGTAGTGGGAAACTGCCGGGGGAGGGCACACCTCATCAACTAGGGTATCTGCGTAATGAACAGGTATCTGTATACCTAACCCTGAATTGTACCCAACATCTTCAAAATAAAAAAATTAAAAAAAAAAGAAAGAAAGGAGTCCGGTGCTTGCTGTATCTATTCCAGTAGTGAATGCTGCACAGATCACCTAATCATTATGAATTGAGAGAACAAACAGTTAATGTCACATCTTTATTCTTCAAGAGAACTCAATAAACAGATATCTTTCTAGCCTTAAATGCTTGATGTTATAAACTTTCTATGTGGTTGGTCATGTGGCTAAGTTATAGAAAATAGGGACATGCTGTGCCTCCAGATCTAATTATTTCAGCAAACTTGATTATCTGGAAAAACATGCTCTATCATGAAAGCTATAATGGGTTTTGCCTATGCCTACTACGATGTCAGGCTATAACATCAAATGCAGAACCCACCAGTGGATTAAATTGATCCAATTCAACCCTAATTAGCTTAATTAGACCATCTATTCAGTAATAAAACTTTCATTTGCATTAGTTATCTCATCACCTACTGAGATAATTCAACCAATATTTTTATCTGATAACCTTTTCAGCTATGATTTATATTAACAATATTCCCTTACAATGTGAGCCTAGATATGCCCACTTCAAAATATTTGGCTTGGCAGATTAGTCCTCCACTAGTTTGAATAATTGCTTTGAAAAATAAGAATGCTTCATCTGATCAAAGACAGAACTGCAGAATTCTAGAGTACTTGAGGAGAAATGTTTTCTAAAGATGTCATCATCCAGTGGTCTTCAAACGGGGCAGAGTTGTGTGTGAGTAGGGTGTGCGCAAATACTAGATGATAGGCAAAGATATTTAGTACATTTAATGTCACACGCCTCAGAAATAGGTGTATTCAACTCAAAGTATATTTAGTATATTTAATGTCACACGCCTCAGAAATAGGTGTATTCAACTCAAAGTGTAGTCTTCCATTAAATTGATTGCTTTATAACTTAAAAAAATATTTTATACCGATTCTTAATCTTCCTGTGGTTCATCGCTTTAGTGCATAAAATCTCCAGAGTACTAGACAGAAAGGACTCCCCTTCATAATTAATCAGGGTCTCATAAACTCAATAGAGCTCCATTTTCGAGTGTGTGTGTGTGTGTGTGTGTGTGTGTGTGTGTGTGTGTGTGTGTGTGTGTGTGACAGAGAGAGAGATAATACAAGGTCTTAGAATTTGCCTGGCAGAATGACACAAGCATATGTAATGAACAGAACTTTAGCCTTCATGAGCTTTGCCCCTGCTGTCACAATCATGTATGTCATACTACATGGCATAAGGAATTTTGTAAATAGCATTATTTATTGCTAAGGATTTCAAGACAGGAAGATCATCCTGGATTATCCCAGTGAATCCAATGTAATCATAACCCTTAAAAGTAAAAGAGGAAGATAGAAGAAACTGTTGGAGAGATGCGATGACCGAAGAAGCAGTAGCAGAGATATAAAGAGTGAGAGAATCTCAATCTGACATTACTGGTTTTGAGATAAAGGGGACCACAACCCAGTGATTGTGGGTAGTTTCTAGAAGAAGAGAATAATTCCCAGCTGGCAGTGAACAAAGAAACAAGACCCCATTCCTACAATTGCATGGAAATAAATTCTGCCAACAACTTGAATGAACAACAAATAGATTTTCCGCTGGAACCTCTAGGACAACATAGTCTTGCTGACCCCTTGATTTCAGCCTTGTGATACTTAAGCACAGACTGAAAAGTCTACTGAAATTCTGACCTACAGAACTGAGTGTATTATTATTATCATTATTATTTTAAGCCACTAAGTTTGGGGTATTCAATAGAGCAGCAGAAGAGAACAGGATGTAGAATGGGAATGAACATTTCTATAAATACAGTACTTTGCATATTTCATTTCTTGACTTTTATTAATCAAATAAAATGCATTCAAGGGGCAATCTTATTTTTTAAAAAAAACAAGGAAGCACTGGTAGGAAATTATGACTGCTAAATGTTTTGTTTTTTCACATGTAAACCTAAGTGATTGTTTTCTACTATCCTTAATAGAATAATTGACTCACTAGAAAGAGTCAATAATTGGAAAGAAAAGCACTTTTGGAAAGCTGAATAAGTCATTGACACTGACTCTTTTAAATATTACTAGAATGTTTTCTAGAATGACCAACATTTTCAAGATAAACTGAACTAAATCCATGAATAAAATTTCCCTTTGACTTTGTATTTTCAGATTTGTCATGTCTTATTCATTAAGATAGACATTTTACAAGGCAAGAGGGTTAATGAAACAAGCTATATATAGTCCACTGTGCTACAGCATAATAAGGCATAAGGATATTTATAATATTCCACAACAACATCCAGTCTAAGATTTCCTACCCTCCATCAACACTTTAGCTGAGCTCACTAATTGAGAAACTCAGAATTTCCTCTCCAAGGGATCTGAGTCCTTAGTTTCTTTACTCTTATTTAGGCCATGGGTGCTTTAATACTCATGTATTGTTATATTTTCCTCCTTATTGAAAAAGAAGACTAAGAAAGGCCTGGTGAATTCTCTAGGTCTCACCTCCAACTCCCTTCGCCATTGTATAGCAGTTATACTAGCTCCGTATTGTAGTTATGGCCCATCACCCTCGCCAGTGCAACTATTCCTTTCTTTGTTTGTTGCTTTACTTGGATAACAAATTTAACTCCGAAGGAATTTCAGCTTAAAGTTCAGCTTAAAGCTGATCCTCAGCCTAGTGAATGTGTAACCTTTCAACTTAGAAAAAAATAAGTCCTTTAACTCAGCAGAGCCTAGGGTTTAAGAGCCCCAACCAAAATTAGATCATTGGTTGTAATGGCAAGAGGGTTGAACCTAATTTTCATTCTTGGTTTCTAGACCCATTTATCCCAGCACATTTTATACATTGTATGTTTAGTACATCATCTGAGCAGCATACCAAAACCGCAGGCTGTTCTGTTTGAAATGGTGCCATAACTGAGACTTAATATGAATAACTGGAGAAAGGATGAGGCATGGCCAGACCAGTGGATGCTCTGGAAGCTTCTGCCACACCTCTGTAACTATAAAATGGATCTGTTGGTCTGAAGCAATATTGTATATGATACTATGTCATTAGATCAGGAAATTCTGCAAGTTCTCTGAAAATTATTCCTGTGCTGGCATTCCAAGGATGAAAAAAAAAATACCATACCTATAGTTGATGTCAGTTTTGGTATAGCAAATTACTGTCGTATTTGGGGGTGGGTAGTATGGGTCCAATACATCGAACCTACTACCACATGACTGGCTTGTCTCTTTGAAGAAATGGTGATGCACTGAAAGCTCATTATTGGTCTCTCCTGCCGGAAGGTTGGGCATTCAGCAATGGTAATAACTGCATTAGTTTTGGTGAGAGGAAGACCATGTTATTGGGCATGTATACAACCTTCAGTCATATCACCATGGTCACTCTACTCATGGCCTCATTGCATTACGCCTGAGATAGCCAAGAGGAAAGACTTCCTGTCATCTACAAGATGACTCATCCTATCATCTCATTATTAGGACACTTCTGAATCATAGATGTCTCTGAAGGACATTAAGATACAAAAATCTAAATACTTTGAGCTCACTAGATATGTCAGTCCACATACTTCTTTTACAGTTCTCCTTGTCTCTGGTCTCTGAATCTCTTTCCTTCCTGGTCCCTGAACAACCCATCAAGCTGTTTGCTACTTCCCAAAAGCTCAAGTATATATCTAATTCAGAGCACTTCTCTCAGTGCATAAATTAGATGGCTAAGGGCATTTCTCACAGCTTTACCCATTGGGACGATTTTCCTTCATTGTACTTCTTTTGGTTTTCCTATGAGTGGAGCTAAAATGTGCTAGTAATCCATTTGGGGCAAGCTTCAATGACCTCAGTGAACTACACTGAGTTTTTTCCTTCTTCAAGAGCTGGTTACTGCTCATCCCCAAATACTTATAACAATAAATTGAAGAGAGCCAATGATGCAATAATGGTAGACAATATGGGATTCTGAGCTACTTTTTAAATGTAATTTAATCCTGTTTTTGTAACTACATAAGCCCGGTTCCAATTAATTATTTTCTCTATGTTGTAGACTACAGATGTGTCTGCCTTACCTATGACACAATAGAACTTACAATACGCAGTCAAAGATGGGCAGCCCCTCTATTACATGATGTCCCAAGCTCAGGGTATCAGTCAGTCCCACCAAGACCCAGTAGCATACCAGGACCAGTTTTTAAAGTCTCCTGCTCCAGAATATGTAGCTCTGCTACAACAGTTTAGGGGACTTCACTGTGACTCTCATTCTAAGGTTTGACAGAAACCACCTCTAGCAAAATTTCTTTAGCTGAAATACTTGATTTAAGCGACAGAACAGCTTTTAATGCATCCTGAAATTACTGCAGAGTTTTCACTTTCTGGGACCCATCAAATGTGGAAGCATCCCATGCCAATTTCAAAATGGATAAGAGCTGTATTCCCAAGAATGGTATATGCTAACCCCCAAATCCAAAAAGGCTCACCCAAGACTCTTTCTTAATGGTAGATAGTTTAAAGGGCAGCAACTTACTCTCTCTCTTAGAAAAAATGGCCTAGAATACACTCTGTCCTGAAAAGGCTCACAACATTGCAGGATCCCGAATCTTCAGAGTTTATCTATTTCTTCTGATGCATATATCTTGCTGGAATATCCAGGGCATCACCGCTTTCTGCTCACCAAGTCCTATTGGTATGATTCATCACCTGGCGGACAAGCAATATATTCTGTGGAATTCCAGGATCATCAAGTTCTCTGCAGATACTATTATGACAGAAAGCAAGAGTGTTAACAATTCCCTGGAGCAAATGCATGAGCACTGCATTGCAGTCATGTAAAGGTATGTTGTTCTTACTTTCCTTACTAAAGTGCTCAAGAACATATTTGCCAGATCAGTAGCCACAAACCGAGTGCCAGAAGTTGTGACTATCTGCTTCTGTAAAAATACTATATCCAGTAGAACAGACTCTGTTGTCTGCCATGATTCATCTTTTCTTTCTTTTTATTTTATTTTTTGAGATATAATGGAAGCTCTTCTTGATTTTGATAGGAATTCTACTGTTTGCAAGTCCCCTCAGGACATATTTCTTTGAATTCGCTCTTTTAACTGAGAGCAGTTTCATGGGTTTCTACTTGGCCTTTTCTGACATGTCCCTCAACCCACAGGTCAAAAAAACAACATAAGAGTTATAATAACTGCAAAGTATATTTATGTTGATTATAAATATGGACAATGGGAACTACCTGTGCTCTGTTTAGCTGCACCTAGGACAAAAATTCATTCATCACCTGGTTTCCTTAACCTTTTCTCTAGCTAAAGAATCATCATGGCATTTTCAGCGTTCTGATACCAGTATCAGCTCAAATCTTGTATCTAAACATCCTTGACCAGTCAGAATATTCTCCTTCTTCCTCTTCTCCTTTATTTTTAACAGACAGTCTTAGGTTCCTTTAGGGAAGGAATGAAAGAATAACTACTATATTTATCTGTAGTAACATTTCAAATTCTCTCCTTGAAGATTTCTGGCTTCATCTTAAATTTGCACTTGGAAAACCTGGATGAACTATTCTAGTTTCTACTCTGACAGCTGACATCAGCCTTTTGCTTGTCACCATTTTATTTGTTCAAATTAATATTATTACACAAGTTTAGAAAAACTCAGGTTGAACATTGTTCTTACTCTTAGGAATACCATAATCTATTATCCATTGCCACAAATCTCTGTGACTCAAAGAGCCATCATTGCTACTCAGCGTTGCTGTCCACTTTGGTAATTGCATTTTCCTTACCTCTGACAGTTATTCAACGTCTGACAATTAATTTCATGAGCTCTTCCTAGAAAAAGAGCTACACACCTCATTACTGAATATCACTATGGTCACCTTCAAAGTACTCCCCTCAGGAAGCTATGCACTTATGCCAGTGCCTTACCCACCTGTCAAAGCAATTTTGGAGCTCTTTTTCTGGAATGGCCACCAGAGCTGTCATTGTATTACCCTGGTGTCCTGAATGTCATCAAAATGTCTTCCTTTCGATATTTCCCTTATCTTCGGGTAAAGAAAAGTCACTGGGGGCCAGATCAAGTGATCCAATACTGTTATTTTTTCATTGATTAAAAGCTCCCTCACAGAGGGTACTGTGTGAGCTGGTATGTTGTCATGAGACAAGAGTTCCTTCAGGACAATTTTTGCTCACATCTTTCTCAAGTCAAGATTTTCAGTTAAGACTTTCCTGTTTCTCTGTCAATGTTTATTTGGTCTGCTATGCTTCTTTATAGTCAACCAATGATTTTGACTCACAATTCAACAATTTTTTTGCAATGTTTTCATCAGTTCTGCTCATTACTGACTGTCCTAACCCCTCTTCATCAGTGATGCTTTCTGGCCCCCTCAGAAAAACATTTAATCCATTTGTACACTGCCATTTTCTTCATGGCATCATCCCCATAAACTTGGAGTAATATGTCCCTGATTTCACTTCCACTCTTGCCAAGTTTATCATGAAATTTAACCTTTGTTTGTTACTCTAATTCAAACTCCAACATGCTCACCATGACAGCTCTGTTGGCCATTCCAGAAAAAGAATTCCAGAATTGCTTTTTTTTTTTTGGAATTGGAGTCTCACTCTGTCGCCCAGACTGGAGTGCAGTGGCCGCTCCCGGCCACCGCAGCCTCGACCTGCTGGGCTCCGGCGATCCTTCCGCCTCAGCCTTCCAAGTAGCCGGAATTGCAGGCATGCGCTACCATGCCCAGCTGATT
The DNA here is from genome assembly GCF_000164805.1 of Carlito syrichta. NCBI lineage: Eukaryota > Metazoa > Chordata > Mammalia > Primates > Tarsiidae > Carlito > Carlito syrichta. The sequence continues at coordinate 289,445 of NW_007260474.1, forward strand.
TTTTGATTTATTGTAGAGATGAGGTCTCGCTGCCCAGGCGGGTCTCGAACCCGTGGGCTCAGGCAATCCACTCACCTCAGCCTCCCAAAGGCGCAGGATTACAGGCTGAGCCACCGAGCCCGGCTTCAGAATTGCTTTGATGGGTAGACCAGGCACTAGCGTCTGTGCATGGCTTCCCAAGGGAAGTATTCTGAAGGTGATGGTAGTGATATCAGCAATAAAGAATGAAGTACTTTTTCTAGGATGAATTTGTGAACTTAATTGTCAGACCTCATATACAGTCACCAGATCTTCACCATTTCAGAATCTATTACCCCTGTTATTACCAGGGAGCCCAGTATCAAGGCATCATCTCCCAATATTTTGTGCCACAAAGGCAGATACCATCAAACTTTCCAAAGATGCTAAAATATCTCCTATCGTTTTAGTATCAACAATATCCCTGGGCCTACTAAGGAACATAACCAGGTGGTAGGTTCTCGAGTACAATATAATGACTATATTATAACATTCCCACCTCCCCTGGCCATACTGTCTACTTTCTTTTTAAAAAATAATTTTTTGTGTTTTATTTTAAAGCTGTGGGGTACAATTAGGTGGATAAGCAGTCATTGTACAGGTAAAGTTTGGGCCTCCCTTTGGTCCCCACCTCACCTAGTTTGAGATCAGGTACCCTTATTGATGTTATGTGCCCCCTCCCCTGGCAGTGTCCAGCTACTGCCATTCTCTTTCTTATAATGTTATGAATAATGTTCAGGGTTCGCTTATGAGTGAGAACATGTGGTACTCGGATTTTTGTTTCTGTGATCGATCACAGAGTACTATAGATGCTAAATCCATCCAAGTTACTGCAAAGTTCATAATTCTGTCCTCATTTATAGATGTATAATGCTTCATCATGTATGTGTTCCACATTTTTTTATCCAATCCGTTTTCCATGGGCAGCATGGTTGGTTCCATGTTTTTGCTATTGTGAGTAATGCTGAGATAAACATGCGTGTGCAGGTATCTTTTTCATATAATGATTTGAGTTTCTCTGGGTATATTCTCAGAAGGGAGATGGTGGGGTCATATGGAAAGTCGATTTTTAGATCATTTAGGAATCACCACACTGTTTTCCATAAAGGCTGTATTAATTTACACTCCAACCAACAGTATAGAAGCATTCCCTTTTCTCCACATCCTCGCCAGCATCTGTTGTTTTTTGAGTTACAGATAATGATCATCCTCACTACAGTTAGGTGGTATCTCAGTGTGGTTTTAATTTGCATTTCTTTGATGATTAGTGTAGCTGAGCATTTTTTAATATATCCTATTATCACTTATAAAAATCAGCTCTAAATGAATCAAAGACTTAAATGTAAAACCTCAAACTATAAGAAACTTAAAAAATGCAGGAGACACCCTTACAGAAATTGGAATAGGCAACCAATTCCTGATCAAAACCCAAATGCCCATACTATAAGACATAATATAGAAAAGTGGGACCTCATCAGACTGACAAGAAATTGCAAAGCAAAAGAAACTATCAAGAGAGCAGGGAGACAACCCACGGACTGGGAAAAAATTTTTGCCAACCATATGTCTGACAAAGGCCTAACATCTAGGATCTACAAGGAACTCAAAAGTGCCAAAAGGAAAAAAAACAAGCACCCCCATTAAAAAGTGGGCAAAATATATGAATAGACACTTCTCAAAAGAAGACATATGAGCAGCCAACAGATACATACTGACTATTTTAAAAGTATTATTTTCAGAGCCGAGCTCGGTGGCTCAGCCTGTAATCCCGCGCCTTTGGGAGGCTGAGTGGATTGCCTGAGCCCGCGGGTTCGAGACCCGCCTGGACAGCGAGACTTCATCTCTACAATAAATAAAAAAAATCAGCCGGATGTGGTAGCGCATGCCTGTAATTCTGGCTACTTGGAAGGCTGAGGCGGAAGGATCACCGGAGCCCAGCAGATCGAGGCTGAGGTGGCCGGAAGCGGTCACTGCACTCCAGTCTGGGCGACAGAGTGAGACTCCAACTCAAAAAAAAAAAAGTATTATTTTCAGAAGGGTGTTATCACTATTGGTCATCTTCACAACTATGTTTCACGAACTCATTGTCAAAAAATATAATGTGACCTTGCTGGAACACTGAAGTCCAAGTTATAGGTGAGTGGCCCGTGTAAATAAACTATTCTATAGCCCACATATAATCTAGTCCTATTTCCTAACCTCAAGGTCCCCAAACTCCTGGTCATGGACTAGTACTAGTCAGTGGCTTGTTAGGAACCAGGCTGAACAGAAAGAGGTGAGCAGCAGATGAGTGAGCAAAACTTCATCTGTACTTACAGCTGTTCTCCATCACTCACATTACTGCCTGAGGTCCACGTCCTGTCAGATCAGCAGCAGCTTTATATTCTCATAGGAGTGCAAACCCTATTGTGAACTGTGCATGTGAGGAATCTAGGTTGTGAGCTACTTATGAGAATCTAATGCCTGATGATCTGAAGCAGAGCTAAGGTGGTGATACTAGCACTGGGGTGAAACTACAAATACAGATTAACAATAGCAGTGCGGTTTGACTGCACAGAGGCCATAATAAATCAATTGCTGCAGACAGCAAAGCCCTATCAGTGAGTACAAGTAAGTTGATGTACTTCAATTGCACAGCTGCATCTGGTGGCAGGCTTTAAGTCAGAATTCAACACTTATTTTAGTCTATGCATGGCCTACTCATATTTTACTTACCATTTTCATTGTGCTTTTTTTTAAATGGTGAGTTGTATTAATATAATTATTTCATTATGTATTACAATGTAATAATAGAAATAAAATATTATGTATTTGAATCATCCCGAAGCCTGGTCTGTGACTTTTCCCTGGGTCTGTGGAAAATTTGTGCTCTGTAAAACCAGTTCCCAGTGCAAGAGATTGGGGACTACTGTCCTAACCCACAAGATTTACTCCCACATTTTCTTATGGTCCCCAGCACTACATACAGGTAGTGCCTAATTCCTTCAGCATGTGAATGATTCCTTTCATTAACAAGAGTTGTAGTTACCCACCGGGCTTTTCTGAGACTTGATGTTGAATGCCAGCCTGAAGCCAACAGGAGCAGCATGTAAGGATTTGTAAGGATAACAAGTGTATTTTGTGAGTTGCTGTCAGAGGCCTTCTATCGCCCATAGTTTGCATTTAGTTGGCAACTGGTTTTCAGAACCTTCTCTTTCTTTTTTTTTTAATTGAGGTTTTCAAGGTAGTTTTTAAAAAGTGAAAAATCAAACAAATAAAAAACCTATTTAAAAATTTGTAAGCTGGGCTCGGTGGCTCAGCCTGTAATCCCGCACCTTTGGGAGGCTGAGGTGAGTGGATTGCCTGAGCCTGCGGGTTTAAGACCCGCCTGGGCAACTTGGCGAGACCTCATCTCTACAATAAATCAAAAAATTAGCTGGGCATGGTAGCGTGCGCCTGTAATTCCAGCTACTCGGAAGGCTGAGGCGGAAGGATCGCCGGAGCCCAGCAGGTCGAGGCTGCGGTGGCCGGGAGTGGCCACTGCACTCCAGTCTGGGCGACAGAGTGAGACCCTCAACTCAAAAAATAAAAATAAAATAAAAAAATAAATAGAAATAAAAATAAAAATTTGTAAATTTACCACTGCTCTCATGTAGTTCTTATGACACATCTCCATACCACACCTTCCATATGTGCTTTATACCAATTAATCACAAATAAAATCCTTAGTTGTTGTGATGTCACTTGCAATGAGGAGTTTTTGTCATCGTGCTGGTGAGTCGTCTTTCTCCAAAATTCCATCCTGAGGCTTTTTGGTGTTGTTCCTCTCACCAACTGTTTTAGACTGGCTTCTGCAGAAAGCAGAGCATGAGTCAAAGGCTTACGTATTACCACTCTATTAGGAATTTCAAGCCCGGGAACTGAGAGGAAAGAAAATGTATGCCAGGGTTCTACAGAGAAATAAAGCCAGTAACATATACACAGATATATGGAGGGATTTTATTTTGAGAATTGGCTCATGTGATAATGGGCCGCTAGTCCCACATATATCACCTGCGAGCTGGAGAAACTGGAAAATCAGTGGTGTAAGTCAGTCTGGGTCCAAAGACCTGAGAATAAATGGAATCAAAGGTGTCATGCTCATTCTGAGGCTGAAGGTCTGAAAAACTGAGAGGCAGTTGGTATCCTGGAGTCCAAAGGCTGGAGAATCTGATGTTTGAAAGCAGCAGAAGATGGATGTCTCAGCTCCAGAAGACAGAATTCACCCTTCAGAATTCAACTTCCTCTGCCTTTTTATTCTTTACATGCCCTCAACAGATTGAGTGATGTCTTCCCACATTTCTAAGGGAGGATCTTCTCAATCTACTGACTCAAATGCTAATCTATCCTGAAACACCCTTGCAGACACAACCAAGAAATAATATTTTACTGACATTCCTTAACGCAATGTTGACACATAAAATTAACCATCAAAGAAAATTAATTAGGGACATAGGAAGAAACAATATGAGAAGCATTATCAAGTTGGAAGCCACCCAGGACAATTGGTTCCTCAAGCAATCGTGCCAGTTTTCCAAGAAATAATATAAACTATATCTCTGGTCTGCCCATGGGAATAAAGAATAAAAAAAATTATTCATCATATTCTATGTCCCATGGGTCATAAATTTTCCCAGGAGTTATTAGCTTTCTGCCTCTTCCATATTATATCTATGTCTGATCTCTGAGCAGGGTCAGCATCAGTTGAAAACTCCATGAAGCAAGTGAGAAGTGGGCGGCATGGGCATGAGTTATGGAACTTTCTAGTGCACCCGCCTGAAATTAATTGGAGCTCACTCAGAGCAGGTAGATGGACAAAAAAGACAGATGGAAAAAATAGTGAAATGGTGAATAAAATGTGTTCTGTATGTTTACCAAAATCTGTTTCGACATTTTAGGTAACTGAAGTCCATAGGAGAAAAATTGGTTCTTTAAGTTTTCACATACTGAAAAATTAGAGAACTCGGACCTACCTTACAGACTGAGCAGGAACTAACTTTAGGAATATCCCTTCTAATATTAGGGCTTCGGAATACCTTGTACTTGTGCTTCGGTCCATCAAAAACCAATCATATTAGATTATGGTAAAACAAAACCACAGGAATCAATATCCTGAGGAAGAACAATGGTAAAAGTATACTTTAAAAATGGAAAGGGGGAAAAAAAACATGAATTTATTTGAAGCATTGAGATCAATTTTGTAGGTTCTAGGCTCAAGACTCTTTCAAGGACAATGAGAAGGTGTTAGTTAAAAACAAAGTTTCCTAATTTTATTTTAATCTGAGATTTCCAAGAGGGATATTATCAGTTAATTTAGGCAATGAATCTGATGTAATAAATTGTCTCGGGCAGATGTGAATATGTGCTCTTTTAAAAAAACTCCCAGAATATATTTCATTCATTAAAGGGGAAAGAAACCTAGTGACTATTGTGTACTTAATATCTGCTAAATAGATATTTATATCTTTTAAGACACCATACCCCAATTTTTTATACCTAAACTCCAATAACCTGAAGAACAGAAAGAATCACTAATTTGCCTTAAATGAGAAATTTTTCTTCAGCAAATCCTAAATGGATTAGATTCCTTGATGCAATACTGTAACCGAAGCAGACCTGTGACCCTGTGGATTGGAAGAGAGTCCAAAGAAGCAGTGCACCTACAGTGAATGAGCCCAGAAAATGCTGGTCTCACATTAGAGTCTTGGGACAATGGATTTGTATCCGGCTGTCGGTATTGATGACTGCAGAGTGAGTCCGCTAGACTAATGGTTGCCTAATGAACTGATGCATCTCACTTTAGCCAGACAACAGCAACAACAACCAATCAGACTTTTCTAACACCTGGATATACTATCTAAAATTGAAATATGAGAGAAGCGTTTTATTGGAAAAATTGTTACATTTAATGTTTACATTTACCATGGTTTTTGGAAAACTGTAAGGGATACTATTTCCTCTTAAAAGCTTAAAAAATATATTTTAAATTAAATTTTTTATTTTAAGATCATTATAACCTCACATGCAGTTGTAACACATAACACGGAGAGATTTTACTAAATTTTCTTCAATGGCAATATATTTCAAAACTACACTAAAATATAACAAACAGGTTATTGTTGAGACAGTCAAGATGGGGAACATTGCTATCTCCACCACAAAATTACTGCATGTTGCTCTTTTATAGCCACTCACACTTTGTTTCCTGTCAATCCTCGCTCCTGGCAACCCCTAATCTGTTCCCCATTCCTATAATTTCATCCTGTGAAGAATGTTAAGTACATTGAATTATACAGTATGTGACCTTTTGAGACCGGCTTTTTTTGCTCAGCATATTTCTCTTGAAATTCATCCAGAGTTTTATATGTATCAATAGTTGTTTTGTTTTGTTTTTTTCCTTTTTATAACTGAATAGTAGTTAATGGTGTGTCTGCAACACAGTGTGTTTACTCATTCACCTTGAAGGCCATGTGGGATCTTTCCAGTTGTAGCCTATTATGAACAAAGCTCTTGTAAATATTTTTGGACAGATTTTTGTCTGAACGTAAGTATTTATTTATCTGGGATAACTGTCCAAAACTGCAATTTCTGGGTAGAATGTTGTCATGTCTAGTTTTTTTAAAGAAATCCCCAAATGAATTTTTTAAGTGACTGTACTATTGTGTATTCCCAACAACAATGTGTAAGTGATCCCGTTTCCCTGGATCCTTGCTAGCAATTGAAGTTGCCATCATTATATATTTTAACTGTTTGATATGCGTAGAGGTATAACTTTGCCATTTTAATTAGCATTTTTCAAATTATGAATTATATTCAATACCTATTCATGTAATTTTTTGTCTTTCATTACCCATTTCAGTGAAATAGCTCTTCATGTCTTTTGCTATTTTCTTACTGAATTTCTTTAACTGTTCAGTTTTGAGAGTACATATATATTCTAGAGACTAGTCCATTGTCAGACATGCTTGGCAATTTTTTTTTCTTACTCTATAACTTTACTTTTCATTTTCTTAACAAGGATTTTTTTTTAAGCAAAATATTTTAATTTTAATAAAGTTTAAATTTTGTTTTCTTATATAGATTGCACTTTTGGTGTCAAACTTGAGACTTGTTTTGTGTGAGAATTTTCTATTTTTAAATTTACATCTTGAACATAAGTCTGTGGCTTATTTTCAGTTAATTTTTGTTTAAAGTGTGAGACTTGGGTCAAGATCCATTTTATTCTTTGTCTATGCATATCTAATTACTCCAGCACTATTTGTTGAAATCTATCTTTCTTCCATTTAAGTGCTTTTGAACTTTTGTCATTTTTGTTTAAGGCACAATATACCAGTCTATTTCTGGTTTCTCTGTTCTGTTCAATTTTTCTGCATATTTATCTTTGCATGAATGTCCTACAATCTTGACCGCTGTAGCTGTACTATACATCTTTAAATTAGGTACATGATTTCTCCTATCTTATTATTTTTCAAGTTCTTTTACTTTTTTGTGTTTTATATTTCCATATAAATTTTAAAATAATCTTGCGTATGTCCAAAAAAAAAAAATCTGGTTGAGAATTTGATAGAATTGTGTCAAACCTGTATATCAATTTGGAGAGAATTGGCATCTTTATTTTTTTGGTCTTCCAATTCATGAATAGTGCTTATCTTTTCTTTTATTTAGATATTCTTTGATTTCTGTCATCAATATTGTGTAGTTTTCAGCATATAAGTTCTGTACAAGTTTGGTAAGTTTGTACTTAAATGTTTCTTTTTTTTTTTGAGTGATTGTAAATGTTATGTTTTTAATTTTAGTGTGTATGTGTTCATAGCTAGTATATATAAATGCAACTGATTAATGTATTTATGTAAATGTTTGAAGCATTAACAGTCTTCACAATAATCTTATCAATCATATACTTCCATTGTTTTTATTTTATAGATGTAGAAACTGAGCCTGAGAACAATTGAGTTATATGCTGTATCAGTTATTACATAATAAACAACCTCCAATTTTCAGTGACATAAAACAATTATTTATTTTCTCTCATGCATCTCTCATTTACCTGGAATTACCTAAGAGTTAGCTGGTTTAGGCTGGGTTTGGTTAAGCAGCAGATTGAATCCAGCTTTGTTCCATAGCATCTGTCTTTAAATATTGGGCTAGCAGGGACATGTTCTTATGGCAGTGACAGAAGTAAAAAAAAAACAAACCCAACCATGTAAAGCACATGGCAAACTTCTGCTTCTACCCATTGGCCAAGACAGACACATGCCACATAGTCCAGCATCACTGGGACAGAGTAACCAAATTCCCGAAAATGCAACTTGGCACAGGGTATAGATACAGATAGGTGAAGTACTGGTGCAAAAAGTTAAATACTCCTCATGTGCCCAAGATAGCAACCACTATTAAAAGGCAGAACTAGGATTGGTACCATCTGAATTCAAAGTACACATATTGTTTTAAAACAATTAATATATTCCCAATCAATAAAATAAAATGATCACAGGGTAGGCGATCTTTGCCAAATAAAGGAATGAATGAAATGTTCAATGCTGCCTTTTGCTAAAACATACTTTAATACATAGATACGAATTTCATTTTTGTGACAGTGGTACAAAATTTTTAATCAGGTAAGCAGACTCGGTAATTATTCTGCTTCATCTCCTATTCCTCCAATATCTAGATATCCTCTGATCATTTGGTGCTATGGTATCTGAAAGTAAAAGTTTCTCGCTGTTACAGTGAAGTTGTTTTCAGCTTCAGTAAATAATGTTCTCTCTGACATTGTCTTGCCTTCTATTTTATACTATTCTCGAGAAAACAGTATTACCATCAAAGCTCGCCTGCATTTTCATTACTTGCTCATCTCCTGATGTTTTCAGAAGACCTTTCCAAAAGTACTTTTGGGAAGTTGTCTTTAATGTGTACATTGCTTTTACAAGCCACTTGCGTGTTTTTAACAAGTTCTATAATTGCTCTCAGGAGGAGGAAATCTCTATTTACTATTCAGGGAGTGCAATTAGTATGAAAGAATGTCAGGAAGAAGGAATTGAATGTTTCTTCAACATACTTTCAATTATGAACTTTTAAAAAAATGAGATGAGGAGCCCAGGGTTGTGTGTGTGTGTGGTTTTTTTTTTTTTTTTTTTTTAAGAGGGCATTGGCAGCTTCTGAGGACAAAGCTTATGATAGAATCCTTGAGTGCTGTGGAAGAACCTGTCACTGCAGACTTAGTAGAAAAAGCATGTGCCTGTAATTTGATAATGCTAGGTCCTTCTATTTTCTCTTTAGAATATTAGAATGAAGAGAATCTTAATAGATCATTAAGAGTTTATTTTATAAAAGAAAATCATGAAAATCACGTGTGATTCATGATATATATATATATATCTTTCTATTTCTATCTCAACCAGCTTAATAAATGATATCTTCACTAAACGTAACACCCAATGAGGTAGGAATGCAATCTACTAGCCTGTGGATGTCATTAGAACTATAGATGATGGATACAGCAAGAAAGTCACTGAGCTTATTCAATTTGGTATAGGAGGGCTTACTCTCAGTCTCAGTTCTGTCTGGCTGACATAAGATCCAGTACCTTATCAGCAGCTAAAAATATAAAATTTAGTGAGTGAAATTTCTATACACGTGCCTTGATGGGCAAAACCAAAACCAAAATCTTTACACAATGTTTCAGTGTTGAAAATGGATATTTGACTAGTTCTGCTAAGCATTTTGAACATTACTGTTAGTACTCCTGCTGCTTATTAATACTTTCAAATGAGGGACATCTCTGACACAAAGAGAAACAAGCTCAGTTCATTGTGAGTGTCTTTTAAAATAAACAATTGTTTCCTTTGAGGGTTTCTCTTAGTAGGTGATGCTTTAAAGCTGTCCCTGGGTCTCTGGCTCACCCACTGTTTCTTTGTCAGAGAAATTGGTTCTTTCAAACTAACTGTGAAATCTGCATTATCACTCAGTTCCCATATGTCTGAGAATAGTTGTCATTTTCAAACTTTGTCAGTTTATCAGAGTCACGTTAAAACTTATTACCCAAGCACCACTTGGGCTATAGGCCGAGGTTGCCTTGAACTAAGGGCACCTGCCCACTGGTAGTTTACTGTTTATATTGAAAATAGTATTTCAGAAAAATATATTAAATGAAGAAAAAGCAAATAAGAAAAGCAAGTGCATTTATACAAAACCAACAAAGTAAGGTGACAGAAAGAAAATATAATCTGCCCTGCATCATTATACCAAAAATAAGTTTTTATTTGTGAAATGAACTGATAGCTACTCATGCCTGTTCTGTGATCAACCATATGGTTAAAACCTGAAAATCTTAATTAAACATCAAATGGGCATTATTTTCTTCTTTGTCATTTTTACTCTGCACTTGGATAGACATAGAAATAGACCAAGAGTAAAGCTGAACTTTTATTTGTAGATTAATGCTATATTACGAATGCTTGTTTTTATACCTGGGAATTTTTATACCTGGTCATTTGTATAAAAATTTTAAATAAGTCGGTCTCAGTGGCTCAACCTGTAATCCTGCGCCTTTGGGAGGCTGAGGTGAATGGATTGCCTGAGCCCACGGGTTCAAGACCTGCCTGGGCCACTTGGCGATACCTCATCTCTACAATAAATCAAAAATTAGCCGGGCATGGTAGCGTGCGCTGTAGTTCCAGCTACTTGGAAGGCTGAGGTGGAAGGATCGCCGGAGCCCAGCAAGTTGAGGCTGCGGTGGCCGGGAGCGGCCACTGCACTCCAGTCTGGGTGACAGAGTGAGACTCCAACTCAAAAAAATAAAAAAAAAATTTTAAATAAATTTTTAAAATGTCATTTGAGACAATATAAGCTTGTAGGATTGTGATTGTATACTGTGGTGTTATACTGCCTGGTTTTGAATTCCAGCTTAACTCTTTGTAGTTTTGTGATTTCATAAGATTTACTTAATGCTTTGGGGCTAAATTTTTCCAATCTAAACATGGAAATAATATATTTTATCTCACAAATAAAATAATACACAAAAAAATTTAGATTGATGACTGGGACATAAGCACTCAAAAATTTTTAGGTAAGAAAATATATTATGTCTGCTTGTCTTGGGGTCATTTTTCCTACTTTTTTTCCTGAACTCTGGGAATTATAAGTTAATTTCATTAATCAAAAGGAGCAATGCAGCAATAAATATCTAATGAAAGAAAGCCACGTACAGGTTTCTTTCACCTATGCCAGCTCTGGCATGTTTCTCTATTATTCCCTTTTCTTTCCCTAATAAATTTTGTTAAAACTTAAAACAAAAGTAAAGGCCACACACTGAATCCTAAATTTAACAAATTGTGCATAATTTTGTGTTTTAGATTACCTACAGCTCCATTATCGCAACTTACAAAAAAAATTGCTTTATGCTTACTTATTGTAAGGTTTTGCCCTCCTTCTTTTATACAAAACATATCAAGAAAACTTAAGCAAAGACATATACTAATATTTAGTAAAATACAAATATAAGTAAAAATTTAAGATAAAGAGAAAAAAATAAAAATATGATAATGATGTAGAAGAATATAGCTTTGATGATTTACTTTCTCTCTGTGCTCACAATGTATCTCTTCAAAGTTCTGTAATTGGTTATATTGTCCTATTATTCAAACACCTACCAAATATTTATATAGTACCTACTAAGTGTGCTATTGAAAAGTAAGAAGCACAATAATTATCCAGAAGAAAGACTTTTTCTAACACTAAATGCTTAAATAATTAATTGTTGCAAAGTAAGAAGCATAATAATTCTCCAGAAGAAAGGCTTTTTCTAACACTAAATTCTTTTATTCCTTTAATTATTTTTAATTTCTTTTTTAAAGATGTAGGGTGTAACTCAGGGTTAGTTATACAAATGTTCATTATGCAGGTACCCTTGTTGATGAGGGGTGTCCATTCCCATCCCAAGGCAGATTCCCACTACTGCCAATCTCACTTCCCTGCTCCCCTCCCAGAAGCTCCAGCTATTGCCAATCCTTTTCTTATAGTATAAATATAATTGTCAAGGTCTGCTTATGAGTGAGAACATGTGATACTCAGTTCTTTGTTTCCATAACACTAAATTCTTAAAGCAATTTCTCAATAGAGTTATTATAAAAAGGGCACGAAAGCAATGCAATTAGCAATATTTTCATGGCTATTAATATTTTTAATAGCGTCTTTTGCTGCAAATGTAATAATAGATTTCTATGGCAGTTTCTCATATGATCTTTGACAAAAGAAAAGCAAAAATGAAAATAGATTACATTTATATTTCATATATTAATATTATGAGAATTAGTGTAAGTGAAATTGGTATTTGAAAGTAAGAAGCAAAAGTAATTGATTACTTGCCAGTGTAATTGAGGGAGGATTACAACTGAAATGAAAATCACTTCAATGAACACTTATTGACTGTCTCCTGTGGACTCAGATCTGGGATAGGTGTGGAGGTTTTAAAATTAATGAATTAGAATGGCCTCATCTCTTATCCTTAGTTTGGGTGGACTTCAAAGAGATCAATGACTTTAAAAATCGGTAATTTTAATTTGATTGAGAAGTAACAATCTTATTAAAACTGAAACAGTATGTTTTTCTACACTTTCAATGATAATCTTCAAAATGGTACACTGAAGAAATAATTATAGGTTGCTTATCCAAATGTAGATTATATCTATATTGATAGTATTCATAAAAATAAATTAAAACAATAACAACATCAGTAAAATCTACTTCTCTTTGAGTGTATGAGTCCATGCATTTTAGAGATGTTCTTATGAATATCCCTCCCAATGTAAGGACCCCTTCTAAAGATATGTTCCACCAGCCCTTTCTTGAACATTTTGACAAAAACAATCACTGTGGTGGGATGTCCTTTATGTTAAGTCAAAAATAGTCTTTCTATTTGAATCAATTCAGATTATTTCAATTGTGGATAACCCACTTGCTTAAATGAGGCTGGGTGGTAGACAATTTCAGGGTAGACTGATTTCATTAAAGACCCTTTACTACACCATTCTCAGAATATTGGGTTTCATCCTCATGCTCATATGCTTGTAGTTAAAATGACAATGATCACTCCAGCTCTAGGCTTCTCTTCCAAAAGATTTTTTAAAAATCATTTTTATTTGTTTTTCTGCATGAAAGTAACTTATATATGAATAATAGTATCTGTTGTATATTCTCTTAATGGGATAAATACCTCTGATCCAAGGTTGACAGGCATCAGAGATTGGAAGTGAAGGAAACAAACACTAGTGTACCTTACAGCATCCATACTATGCACACATTTCTTTTAATTAACTGTCATATACTACAGGATATGACAGTTAAGGCAGTATATTTAGTTAGTCATTGCTCAGACCCACCCCTAAGATTTTCAGAGCCTAGGACGAGTACAAACAGGGCTTACATTTCTCATGTCTAAATATTTAAAATAATGAATCAAGCTACCAAAGTGTTCCATAAAATACATACCATCATATTTTCCACTGTTCCAAGAGCCTCTCTTTCCTCTGCTCTGTTGAAGGCTCTCTGCTTCCTGGCCTAACTCAAACTTACGGTCAAAAAAACAGTTTAGTTGAAAACCCTGCCTGGTCTGTTCTTGTTATTCCAGTCAAACCACTGCATACAAAGGAACTGTGAAACACAGAAACGAGGGCTGGTGATGTTCTAGTTGGCTGCTTGTTAATTCTTCAGTTTTTGTTAGAGACTGTATTTCTTAGCACAATCCCCTGGATTTCAGAATGGTAATATAGACATAAGCTATGTTTTTCATAATACTGCCAGTGGGATATGAATAGTAGCCTAAAATCAAATGCAATATTTCTGTAGTAAGAATAGGATATTGACACTAAATGGGATAAATAAACTCTAAATAGTCTCATACCAACTCAGGTCAGGTTTTGCTGCCAAAGGAATTCAGGCTGAGTCAGATTTTGCCACTCAATGAACAATTAAAAACTGAGCCAAAGCAAAAACATCTGTTTTATAGATCTTCCTAAATTTCAGACTTACATTATAGGAGATTGTGAGTCTGTAATACACTAGGCTACATACTTTAAATATGTTTTACAATTCATCTTTTTTTTTTTTTTTTTTGAGTTGGAGTCTCACTCTGTCGCCCAGACTGGAGTGCAGTGGCAGCTCCCGGCCACCGCAGCCTCGACCTGCTGGGCTCTGGCGATCCTTCTGCCTCAGCCTTCCGAGTAGCCAGAATTACAGGCATGCGCTACCATGCCCGGCTGATTTTTTGACTTATTGTAGAGATGAGGTCTCGCTGCCCAGGCGGGTCTCGAACCCGCGGGCTCAGGCAATCCACTCACCACAGCCTCCCAAAGGCGCAGGATTACAGGCTGAGCCACCGAGCCCGGCTTCAATTCATCTTTTACTACATTTTTTGAAGATAGTTATAATTACTTTCATTTCACATATGGGAAAAGTGAGGTCCAGAAAGGTTAAGTAACTTGCCAAAACAGTTGTGATTCAAACTCAAGTTTGCCTCATTAACATCATTAGTGCACAAAGGACTGCCAGTAATATTTAAAAAGCCTGGGGTAAGTTTCATAGTCAGTTTCATGACGAACTTTTTCCAGAATTATTTTGTAATGATTCAAACAGATCATTCCTTCGGACATCAGAGCATTGTCCATATTCCATGTCTCTCAAAAAGACTCCAGATAAGCAAACGGCAGGTCTTAATAACATTTTTGTGTGGAACACCACTTCACTTCAGAATCCTTTTAACAAAACTATGATTGCTAAAGATTCCAATACAATGACACAAATTGTTGGATAAATGAACAATTTATCAATTGCTTAAGGAATATTTGCCTGTCAAATTAGATTTCCATTGTCTTGTAAGTGTCTTCCTCTCTCTGGAATACAAATGTGTCTTTTATGACCCTCATTATGCTCAGTGGCTTGGGTTCTGTGGATGATTTCCATTCATATCCTTAATGACTAGATTTCAGGAAGTGTGTATCACTAATGAAATGCACATCAGAAATGTTCAGTGTGAAGGAACCAAAAAGGTCATCTTCTTTCTTTTCCTCCAAATAAATAGCAAATCATCAATTGCGAGCATAGAGTCTTATGTTTTAATTTGTTTATATTGGTTGTTGTTGTTATTAATTTGTTTGTTTATGTTGATCTGAATTTTGCCTTGGAATACACAGGTGACATTTTCGGTCCACTGGCAATGTGAGATAATTTTTCAATTATTCATGTGTTCTCTCTCTCTCTCTCTCTCTCTCTCTCTCTCTCTCTTTCTCTCTCTCTCTCTCTCTGTGTGTGTGTGTGTGTGTTTGCACACTTTTTGTAAATACTTAGTCTATGACTTTGGAATTCTTGAAGGTCCAGCAATTCCCCAGTCAATAGTCCTGGTTCATTGTCATCATCTGCTTCTCTTTGGCTTTAAAATTATCCTTTACTGCTGATCTCTTTAGTACTATACTGAGTATGACTTCTGGCTTAGATGATGTTCTCTGTGATCAAAACATATCATTCTCCAAGGACAGTTTATAATTTCTACTTCTTATTCTCCTCCTCCTTGTTGCAATAAATGGCACTTAGGTGAACAAAGCAGATACATAGGAATGATCCTTTATTTCTCTTATTCTCTATCTACATTCACTATACCAACAAATCCTATCAACTCTACCACCCTATACATCTTGACTATTATCAATTCTTTTTCAACTTCAGAGCTTCCTTCCTTGTCCAGAAAGCTAT
This sequence comes from Carlito syrichta, assembly GCF_000164805.1. Classification (NCBI taxonomy): domain Eukaryota; kingdom Metazoa; phylum Chordata; class Mammalia; order Primates; family Tarsiidae; genus Carlito; species Carlito syrichta. The sequence goes on from NW_007260474.1 coordinate 305,225, forward strand.
CATCTCTTCCTTGGAGTGTTGTAAAAATCATGCAGTTCATTCCTCTGATTTTACTCTTGCCCGCCTACAATTCAATATTTAAAGTATAAGCAGAGTATTTATTTTAGAAAGTAAATTAGAGAATATCATACGCCACTTTCTGTTTTTCAAACATAAATGGATTTTCATTTTAGGGTCTCTGCACTTGCTGTTTTTTTCCGCCTGCTATTCTCTCACCCCCTCCAATCTGATCACAAATTTTTACACAGCTTACTTTTCATTGTTCAAATTGCAGCTCAAGCATTACTTTCACATAGATGTCTCCCTTGGCCATCCTACTGAATATAGTCTTCTGTACCATGGTTTCATTTTCTAGAATATTGTCCTTTTCTATGTCCTCATAGTTTTTATGATTTCTGCAATTATTTTATTTTCTTACTTGCTTATTGTATGTTTTCCACACTAGAATGCAGTCTCCATTGCTATAGTTCTTACCAGTATCTGGTTCTTTTTCCCTTCAAGGCACACAAAATGCTGCCTTTCTGGCCTTTCACAAGTTCGTGGGGTTAAGGGATGAATTCTGGCCAATGAAAGGTTAAGTGAGAGTGTCATATATCGCCTCTAGGCTGAGGTGATGAAAAGTTTACATGCAATTTTAAAACACTTCCTCCCCTTGTGCAGGGACTGGGGAAGTGTTCAGATTATTTGATTACAAGATAATAAGCCTTCATAAGCCTGGATTCCTGAGTGACTGAGTGGAGTGGCTTTCCTGCCTACCCTTGTTGAACATGAAGTATGTGTGAGAAATATACTTTTGTTGTGTTAGATTTCTAAGAAGTTGTGGTTACTATAAAATTACCTGGACTATTCCTATTAATACAAAAAGAAACAAACTTAAATTCTACTTTATTTTTATTTCTTTTTCTTTTTTGAATTGGAATCTCACTCTGTCGCCCAGACTGGAGTGCAGTGGCCGCTTCCGGCCACCGCAGCCTCGACCTGCTGGGCTCCAGCAATCCTTCCTCCTCAGCCTTCCGAGTAGCCAAAATTACAGGCATGCGCTACCACGCCCGGCTAATTTTTTGATTTCTTGTAGAGATGAGGTCTCGTTGCCCCAGGCGGGTCTCGAACCCGTGGGCTTAGGCAATCCACTCACCTCAGGCTCCCAAAGGTGTGGGATTACAGGCTGAGCCACCGAGCCCGGCTTTTTATTTCTTATTTTACTGTCAGTATCCAGAATAATTTCTGAAGCAAAAGACATCATTTTAATAAATGAATGATTCCATGCTGTTTCTTGTTTATGGTTTGTACCTAAATTCTTAAAGTTTACTATCAACTGGTGACCGAAATTTTCCCATGGCATAAAAGACAGTCTATTCATTTGTGAGATGTCCCATATGGTATCTTTGTTCTAAATATTAATTTCTGTGCCATAAAAGTATACTACAAATTGTCTGTAATTTTGGTAGGTGGGGGGAATAAATCAAGAGAGTGGAGTAGTGGACTAAAGAAGATAAAAAGTTAATCATCCCATAATTTTTTATCACAGGTATAATTCCATTTCTTAGTGGGAAGTTGATAGAACATCTTATCTTCCTCTTCTTCTCCATTTTCCCCACTCTACTTTCTACTTTCCTTTCCATTTTGTTTACAATACATTACTTCTGGTTGTTTTTCCACTCTGGTCTAAATCAATATGGCTTAGTGGGGCATGGCCAGTGTTGGAAGAAGGCTATAGGAGAATAACTATTTATGTTCTTTTTTTCTTTCTGAAATATTAAGCAAAACTGTGTGTGTGTGTGTGTGTGTGTGTGTGTGTGGCATTTGAAGAATATACCATGACTTTTAAGATTAATATTACTTTCCAATTGAGCTTAGATTAAAATTATTTATTTTCCACACTATAATCAACTAAAGGATAAAGAGAAAGCTGCTCTAAAAATCTGGAACACTAGGGAAAGTTATCATGATATTTAAAATGTTCCACGAATAAGTCACAAAATTGGAAACAATCGTTATTCACATTATTCATTATTCGATTGAATAATGATTTGACTCTAATTGTGTTTCAGTTATTTATTTCCATTCATCTGTAGCATTCATTTAAAACAAAAAAGATTACTGAAGAAAAAGAACAACATGTTAAATTCAGTAAGTCCAATTTATTGGGAGATGATCCTGATTAAGGCTGAGGAAATACTTCAATCCATTTTGTTCTTGAAAGATATTGCTAAAGCTCCAGAAAATTTAAAGAAGAAAATCCTACAGAAAGCTATTTGGAGACTTTTCTGTAATTGAGACCACATTAAGCATTTTTTCTTTTAAAAAATGTTAATCTTACAAGAATAATTTTTATTTTCACTTACCTTTTCAAAAAAACTCTCCTACTTATTTTACTCTCAGACATTTACATTGAAGGTTAAATATTTTAAATGAAGACACACAGTGCAGATAAATTAATTTTTTGCTTGGCATTTGAAGTATTTTTTTTGCTCAAAAATGAGTGTCTTGGGTAGAATTCAATTATCTATACATTATTTATTCCTCCAATGTGCTGTCTCAAAGATGTTTATTCTCCCTGGAATCACATATAAAATGATTATAATTTAATTGCTTAAAATGTTACATGATGAAGTAAGAAATGACATTCTTGCTTTTTGCACTTGGATTGTTAATGATGGCTGCTTTTGATATACATATATGGCATGATTTTTAAACAAGTGCCTGTAATAATTTATTTATATATAAGAATTATTTGACTACACTATAGAATAAGATAATCCTATCTTGTTTTTTTATTGTTATTATTTTTTAATAATCAATATTTTTTATTATGATATTGTGGGGTACAGTTAAGGGTTAGGTATACAAATATACTTCATTCAGGCACCCTTGTTGATAAGAGGTGTCTCCCCCTGTCCCCAGACAGATATTTACTACCATTAATCCCATCTCCCTTCCCCTCCTCCCCCATAGTTTCCCACCACTGTAAGTTATTTTCTTGTTTTATATATCTAATCACTTACATACACTTCTGGACATTAACCAAGGAAAAGAACAAGTGAACATATAATGGGGCCATTTTTATGCCAATATCTTGGCTATATTTAGAGTTCTTGGCTGTATGAAGATCTGAGAAATTCTGTGTTCTAGTAAGGTCATTCTTTAACTTAGGAAGACAAAAGATATGAGTAAAAACCAAAAAATAAACATCCCTAAGCCCAACATAACACTGTAGATTTTTTCTTCTTTATTATTTTTTATTATTTTCCTTATATCTCTCCATCCATCAAATATCTTGTCTAATTTCAATCTCAGTGTGTCAGTTGATTTTTTGTTCTTTTATTGATCATGGACTATGTCTGCCATCTCCTTCTCAAAGTTGAACTACTGGCTTAAATAAAATTGAAGCAAAAACATATGGATAGTCAGCAGCAAAATATCCAAAATGCTGGAAAAGCAATTCACATTTAATACTTGCTCATTGAAGACAGATAGGAATAAACTATTTCTCCTGATAAAATGTAACCTTTTAAAGTAAATATATATCATTTATCACAAGCCACATCTTAAACTTTTGCTATTTAAAATAATTGTTTATTTTTCTCAAACAAGTCAGACACTTCGCAACTATAAATATGTTACATAATAGTACTACTAAAATAAATTTCTTCTCAAATTGTTCTTAACCATCTCTATATTATTATCCCTCTAATGCTGTCATCTGTATTCATAAATATTATTATAATTCTACCCCTCCATTTTCTAACTTTGTTCATGCTTTTTCGTCTGCCCCAAATTCTTTTTTCTCCCTTTCATTTTTTTCCAGTGTTCCTGTGCTTTTAATCCCAAATGATAACCTCAAATGGCCAATGAAATAATCTAAAAATACTGTAGCCTGCATAAATATTTCTTTTTTCCTTTGCATTTTATAGTACATGCATTCTATATCTGATTAATTATTCCATTGATTGTTTCATAGGTATTCATTATGGTTCTAAGAATTAACCCATACTCTGGGACTATAACAATGCATAAAGCTCCAACCCTACCCTCAACAATCTCACAGTCTAATGTCAAACACTGATGGAAATGTACTATGAACTTTCTAACTAAACAGAAGTTCTTTGAGTGCAATTATATATATATATATATTTTTTTTATTTTTATTTTTTTTTACTCATCATGGTATCCATGGTACATACCTACAACTCTGGGAAGTATATAGTATGTTCTCAATAAATATTTGACAAAATAAATATATGAAAGTATAAATGAAGAAGATGGTGTGATAGTGTAAGTTCAATAATGGAGTTTGCAGGAAAAGGAACCCAGATGGGTATATAGGAGTTCAAGGAAATAATCTGAAGAAGAGATGTTGTACTTTGAGTTGATGCTTAAGTGACAAAGTATGGCTACGAAGAGTACAAAAGGAGAAGTTTATCCCAAGAATTGGCAAAAAGACAAAAACTAATATGGCAAATGGCACCTTAGCAAACTGTGAGGAACTTGATATAATTTACCCCAAGCTCCAAGTCATTCTACACTTTTTTTTTCAAATTCCCAAATCTCTTTAATGCCAAAAAAATAAAATTTGTTTTTAATTTAAAGCAGATTCAGTTGTTTTGCTTAAAACTCATACTGATGTCAAGCCTTAAGAAGTGAATAAACCCTGGATTAGAAATTATAACAGCCAGGCTCGGTGGCTCAGCCTGTAATCCCAGTGCTTTGGGAGGCTGAGGTGAGTGGATTGCCTGAGCCTGCGGGTTTGAGACCTGCCTGGGCAACTGGCGAGACCTCATCTCTACAATAAATCAAAAATTAGCTGGGTGTGGTAGTGCCTGCCTGTAGTTCCAGCTACTGGAAGGCTGAGGTGGAAGGATCGCCAGAGCACAGCAGGTCGAGGCTGCAGTGGCCGGGAGTGGCCACTGCACTCCAGTCTGGGTGACAGAGTGAGACTCCAACTCAACAAAAAATAAAAAAGAAATTATAACATGCTAGTTATAGCACAATATGCCTTTAACTCACTGGATGGCCTTTGACAGTTAACTTTCCCTCTCTAAGCCACAATTTCCACACAAACAAAATGAAAATTTTGCAATAGATAGTCTCTCAGGTCCTTTTCACAGAACATTCTATGATCCTTGACTCTTAACTCCTAAAATTTCCTATTTTCAGCAGGCTGAACAAGAAAGATGAAAAATACAAAGGAAAAGACATTAGAAAAATACCACAGACATAACATATTGGGAAGACTGCAGCGCTGCTTTTTCAGAAAAATTGAAGGAAAATGATGGCTATATATCTGGTTATGAAGACTACTATCCTTTTTGGGAGGCAAGAGAGGTCAGATCAGAAGACTCTTGAGTGTTATGCTATTACATGATCTTTTTTTTTCTCTAAGGAAATATAAAAGCAGCTCTGCCGCAATAAAAGAAAAGAACTTGTATAGTTAATGAAAAATCAAAATCTATAATTATTATGGAGTCTAAAAATATCAAAACAAATTCAGTCAGGAATTTAGTAGATGCTATATATATCTTTCTACCTAACTTTACAAACACACACCTTCATTAAGGCAGTGAGGTATCTGTCCTTGGAGACAGGACATGTGAAAACACTCATTCAGCCTCATAAGTAAGCTACCGCTGCTGTAGTTACCAGTCCATGTGTGTTTGAATTCCTATGATTTGTTCAGTTCTGTCTTAGGGCTGCTTCTATGGCAACAAACATGTATAAAAAAGGATAAACATTTGATAAAAGCAAATGGGAAAGAATTCCTACCTCTGGGGTGTAATAAATATGGTGAGCTTTGTAATGGGAAGCTTTCACAGCTTGATGCTTTGGAAGAAAAATTTATATTAGGCAATGTGCTCATAGGTTGTCCATCAACTTACCAGACTGACTGTGGAACCTACAAAAGTCAGCTTATTTACTCATCTATACACGTATAGGAGAAATTGCTATTTGCTAAACACTGTGCTTGGCACTGTAAGGAATGCTAAGACACATTCTACTAAATGCTGGATCTTAAGGGAAAAACAAAACAAAACAAAACAAAAAATCCAGGCAGTTAATCAGAATACATTGCAGTATGTAATAGGCCACAGAACAGCAGTACCAAAACAAATTTTGTAGATTTTAAAAAAGCAAAACAGCATTTCAACTAAGGACATTACGAGAAAATGCAGAGAGGCAGTGGCATTTGTGTCAGTAAAAGAAATGCATAGGTTAAAAGTCACAAGTATTCATAAAAGATTATTTCAAAAATATAGAAGATAGGAAGAAGAAAAAGGTGTTTGGAGTCACTGAAATATAATTACGGCTTTGCACGCTGGTATATTTTTTTCCAGTCTTTAACTTCAATATAAAAGAAAAATAAGATTTTATTTAATGCAGCTTATTCTGATTTTTCTCCTTGTCATTTTTCCATAAGCATCTTCCCACATTTTTCCATTGCCTTAATGAGCATGATTTCTTACAGATGCAATGTTAATACTCCCTGGAGTCCTCCACTGGCAGTGGAGGACTCCCTGGGGAATCCAGGATAATAAAGAGAAGATAGAGACCAGTCAGACTTGAAGAACCTAAGGAAACTTTATTGAATTAATAATGCCTACTGGCAATCAGACAATGTGATACCCAAAACCCAGATAAAAGTAATAAAAGCATTTTCCCTAATACTATGACACTTGAGTTTCAATCAATACTTTATTTCCTTCATCTTCTACAATGCAACTTCACTCCATTATATTTCCAAAAAAATCCACATCCCTCATTATTTAACAAGGGCCATTTTAAAAAGAGGAAGAAGGAGAAAAAAGCTTTTAATTGTTTTCTTATCTCTTTTTTTTTAATTGTAGTCTATGGACCATTAAAATATCAGACATATTTCAGGGCTTTTGGTAATGGAGTGCCTAGTATATTGAGGCATCGTGTTTCCAGTCCATGTGGGAATCTCGGAGTCAGTATCTGCATGTGTAAATATGACTATGCCAACTTGTGTATTCAAGGTAGCAATGTAAAAGCCATGCCACACTTCTCTTCTCCTAAATCATGCCCCCCCACCATGTATTACACCAAAAAAAAAAAAAAAAAAAAGAAAGAAAGAAACAGTAGCCTTACCTTGGATGAAAATAAGGGGGTCAAGCTCGGCGCAGTGGCTCAAACCTGTAATCCCAGCATTTGGGAGGTGGAGGCAAGAGGGTTGTCTGAGTCCAGGCAACATAGCGAGACCTTTTCTCTACAATAAATAAATAAATAAATTCACTGGGTGTGGTGATGCATGCCTGTAGTTCCAGCTACTTGAAAGGTCAAGGAGGAAGGCTGAGGCCAACATGTCAAGGCTGTGGTGGCTGTGAGTGAGTGTGCAACTGCACTCCAGCCTGGGTACAGAGTGAGACTCCAACTCAAGGAAAAAAAAAAGAAAAAGAAAAGAAAAGAAGGAGCGGTCTGTAACTTACACCATGTGTAGAGAGAAAATGTAAGAGAGGTAAATTAGTTAGCAGAGAATCTAACCCAAGTGCCTACAGGGGAAGTACCGATAAGATCATTGATTTCTCTTCTGGAATCTATTTAAGACTTTCAAGAATTAGATTGATTAATGGCTGGTTCTTTAGAAGGTAAGAATAAGATAGGAAATGAACATTAAGCAATAGTTTGAATGTTATATAAAGGAGGGGTTGGACTCTAAGACTTCATTTTTCATCCCCTTAGACTTGATTTTATTTTCCTTTGAAAAACTGAATCAGCAGGACTTCCAGATTGGGATTCAGGCATTAGAGGACAAATTGAGAGCTCCTATTGAGAACTGAAACACTGAATACAACTCTGCTTCCGATTAGTAAAACCCTTTAGCATTTTTTCCCATTCAACACCAAACCGCCAATAGCCATGTTAATAAATACAAATAAAAAGAACGGACAATCCTTCTTTAAAATCTTTTAAAGCTGCTGATTAAAAAGTAAAAAGTGATTGGCCATCAAATTGCTCTGTAATGAAACCTCCCTGTTTATAAGCACTTACTAATCACTCAGAGTTTTCAATCTCAGCTTCTTTTTTTTTTTTTTAGTGAAACTTCCTTACATATTAATAGGCAGCTTACTTCCAAAAGGAAATAAAAGTGTCCTTGTACCTTTCAGTGAACGCTTCACTTGCTAAAAGTAGAATCATGGGCCATGTCCTAGAGACACAAAGTCATGCCACCATCTGAGAACATCCTTCTGTGTCTCCTGATTTGTGAGGCCATCTTTGTAAATTCCTACTAGAAAGCTCAGTATCTTCTGGGTTAGAATTTCTCAAACAAATGCATCACAATTCTGTTTTGATAGTCTCATAGTAATATATACTTATTATTTAGAGATATGTATGTAAAAACCTGAAAAAAAGACTAAAATAATAGAATGTGATTGCATCTGGAGAGTGAGCTGAAGTAAGAGGGAAAGGAAGGGTAATATTTTCTGCAAAAAAATCCTTTTTAAGCTTTTTGCTTTTTAAAAATAATTTGCTAATGCCTTAATATGAGAGAGAGAGCACAAAGCAATATAATTTAAATTCTATATATATAGAAAAGAGAATAATGGCAAATAAGATAGTTGTGAATACCAATTTAAAGGCTTTCATGGACTACTCAAAGTTCCCAAAGAGGAAGGCAGAATGACTTTACCTGATGTTCTTTATAAAGAAGAACATTGGAATGTTAGAAATAAGTATGACCTAATTTAAAGTCTACCCAAATTAGACAGTAATAAGCATTTGTTTTACATTGATTTGCCCAGATTTGTGAATTTTTTAATTACAAAACTCTAATGAAGATGTAATTAATATACAAATGTTTAGTTGTTTGACCTAAACATTTTTTTCTCTTTCTACATTAATTAGGATTATTTCTACTTGCTGTACTCCAAAAGAAAGAATTTTGGGCTGAAAAGAATGGAAAATTTGCAGTCTTTTGAAACTTGTCAAATTGCTTTCTGAAATATTTGTAACAATACTTATACTTGCCAAATAACAAATGAGAGGTATCCTCAGAGTAGGAAAATTCTATGAGTTTTGGGACCTGCAAATAACCCATTGTGTATTATTCACATAATAGAAGACAGCAGGAAAAATAATTAGAAAGTTGTATTTGGACCATTAAGAAAGGTTTGACTGAGTCATATTAATATATACTTTTGACAGTGGGGAGTCATTCTGTTTTTGAAATAAGGAACAAAACAGGGCATAATTTAGCATGGGTTTGCCTGTTTTTTCCTGTTTATTCAAAAATAATGACTGAATAACAAAAAAAGAGAAACTCATGTCTAATTATATTTATATAAATAAACTGAAAAGTTGTATTATTGGCTTATGTATTGTTGTTAAGGTTATAATGATAAGTGAGTGCTTGAGGGAAAATCTACAACTAGAAAGTAAAAAAAATAAAAAATAAAAATATCTACCATTTTCAGCATGGAGGATGTAGCTAAAAGGTAAGAAAAAGTGAAATGTAAACATGTAAATCTGAAGATTTAAGTTAAGGTTAACTAGGGAACAGAAAAATGTATACCATGACAGCTACTCTGAGTGTGCAGATCACTTTTATTCTTGTGTTTAATATTGAGAAAATAATTTCTAGAATGCCATTGATTGTATAATTAAGTTATCTTAATATGGAGTTCAGGCAAGTTAGATAAACTGGTATAAGATAGAAAACAGAGCACGATTATAAAGATTAAAAAAACCATAGTGAGGCAATATTTGATTTGATGAAAAAAATTCTACGTGGAAGGAGTGGAAAGCAAAAGTTTGTGGTCAAAGAGGAAATTAATGTCTTGACCATTCACAAACCCCCCTCTAGATTTGTGAGGACATTTCAACAGTACCAAGAGCAGGCAGGGGTTCCATGAACCCTTTGCTGAACTGGTTGTTTATAGCATCTGAGCTAGTAAAATTTTCCACTCTCTCAAAGGGGCTGGGCACATGCTGTCCCAGGCGTTCTCAGGCAGCTGGCTGAGAGGTACAGTATCCTTCCTTCACAGTGCCCAAAAACCTCAGGAAAGTTTAAAATTAATAGTCAGGCACATAAAAGTAGATATAAAATAAAATTTTTGAGTACCTCTGCAATATCCCTGGTCCCTTTATTTGGTCCTTTTGTGCCATAATCACATTTCTTTATGACCTGCTTTGGCAGTGAAAAAGTAAGTGCAGAATGCTTTGGAAATTGTATAAACGGATTTTTTCCCCCTGTTTCTTCAAACATCATTGAAATGTATTTCTCTTGAAAACTCTAAGCATCTGGGAGGGAAATGGACAGTTTGTTTCATTTTAATTTACACATCATAAAATGTAACAATCTTAAGTGTATAGCTTGATGAGTTTTAACACATGTAAATACCCATATAACCAGTATGCCAGACAAGATACAAGATATCTTCATAACCCCAGGAAGCTCCCTTGTGTCCCTTTTCAATTGCCTCCTCTCCCAGCCTTGCCCTCACCCTAAGGCAACTACTCTGATTTCTATCATAATGGATTGGATTGCTACTTCTGGAACTCATATAAATGAAATCATCCAGAATGTGACATTTCTTGGAAGCCTTCTTTCACTCAACATAATATTTTTCTTTCTATTTTTGAAGATGCAGTCAAGTTTTTTTGTGTATCAGTAGTTTACTCTTTTATTCTGAGTGCAGGTTGAGTATTCCTTTTCCTAAATGCTTGGCCAGAAGTGTTTTGGATTTCAGATTTTTTTCAGATTTTGGAATTATTGCATACACATAATGAGAAATATTGGGGATGATACTAAAATTGAAATACAAAATTTATTTGTTTCATATATACCTTATACACATAGCCTGGAGGTAATTTTATACAATATTTTAAAATAAGTTTGTGTGTGAAATCAAGTTTTGACTTTGAGCAGTCACATGAGGTCAGGTGTAGAATTTTTCACTTGTAGTGTAATGTCTATGCTCAAAAAGTTCTGGCTTTTGGAGCATTTTGGATTTCAGATTTTTGGCTTAGGGATATTCAGCATGTGATATGCTCTATTATGAATTTATCACTATATATTTTGTACTCTCCTACTTACGGACATTTGAACAAATCTTTTTGTAGGTATATGCTTTTATTTTTCTTGAACAAATAGGAGTGGAACTGCTGAATCATAAGGTAGGTATACACTTAATGAGAATCTCTAAAACTACATTTTACAATCCATAATGGAGGGAATAATGATCATCCAAAGATGTCCTGATTGTAGATATGTTACCTTATATGTCATAAAAGATTTTGCAGATGTGATTAAGACTATTGGGATAGGGAGATTATACCGGATTATTTCAGTGGGCCAATTGTAATTACAAGTAATTCTTTATAACAGGAAGGCAACAAAGTCAAAATCAGAAAAATAAAATATAATGATGGAGAAAAGATTGAAATAATATACTTCGAAGTTAGAGGGAGGAGCCATGAGTCAAAGAATGCAGGTAGCTTTTAGAAGCAAGGAAAATTAAGAAAATGGATTATTTCTTGAACCCTCAGGGAACACTGCCCTGCTAACACCTTGATTTTAGACTTTCAGATATCTAAAACTGTGTGAGAAGGTATTTATATTGTTATAAGCCATTAAGTAGTATTTTTATTTTACAGCTGCAAGAGGAACTGATTAATATATACTACCACAAGTAATATGTGATAGCCTAATCACATCTCATGAAAATTTGAAATTGTCCTTCTGCGTAATTTTGACCAATCTAGTGGGTATATAATCATATCTCACTGTGGTTATAATTTGCAATTTGTATTTTTCTAACAACTGTTAATTTTGACTATATTCTAAGTATTTTGTGAAAATTCATTAATATTTTTGTGAAGTGTTTGATGAGTTTAACCATTATTTTCTATTATACTGCTTGCTTTTTTATTATTGAATTGAATAAGTCTCTGTGTATTCCATATACTAGCTTTTTTTACTATATATGCATCGCAAATATTTTCTAATTTATGACACATATTTTCATTTTCTTAATCATGTATTTTGATGAGCAGAAAATTTTAATATTGATAAAGTTTAATTAATCTTTACTTCTTATGGGTAGTACCATTTAAATTTCGTTAAAGAAATATTTACCACCTCAGGATATAAATATATTTCCTGTGGTTTTTATGTTGAAATTTCTGCTTACATGTTTAGGTCTGTGATCTGCCAGTTAAATGTTGTACGTGATTTGATGTAAAGGTTGAGATGTATTCTCTTTCATGAAGTTTTCTATTTGTTCCAGGACCTTTTGTTTAAAAGCCTTTTTTTTCCTCATTTAATTACCTTTGTTCTTTCATCAAAAATATTGACTACATGTGTGTAGTTCTATTTCTGGACTCTCAATTTTGTTCAATTAATCTATTTTTGTCTATTCTAAATTTTAAAAATATTAACCTTGTATATTACAAACTTAGTTTTTAGTGGCACATTCTGATGAGCAGAAAATTTTTGATAAGCATAAAATGTTAATTATGTAGAAGTCCAATTTATGAAGTGTTTTTCTTTCTTGATATTGCTTTTTTTTAACCTTACCTAAAGTAATGAGGATATGCTCCATTTTTTTATAGCGTCCTTAGTTTTTTCTTTACAACATCTCATCATTTGTACATCAGAATTGTTTTATCTCTTCCTGTTCAAACTTAGTTTTGTTTATTTTTTTCTACTGTATTTCCTTCTCTAACACTTTCAGTAAATGATTGAAAAAAGTGTTGAGAGGAGACAGCTTTACCTTGTTCCCAATCTTAAAAAGACTTCAGTAATTCATTATTAAATAATATTTTAATTGGAATTTTTCACATTGCCTTTTAGCAGGTTGAACAATTCTCTTCTACTCCTAAGATTTTTGAAATTAATGTGTTGATTCTTTGTCAAATTATTTTTCTGCATTTATGAAAATTACTATACATTTAAGTCTTTTATATTCTACTAATATTAATTATATAAAATGCAATTTTTGAATGTTAAATCAACTTTACATTCTTCTTAATATATTATTCTCCTTACATATTGTTAAATCCAATAATTCAATTTTTTGGATAATTTGTTTTTTCATATTCATGAAGAATATACATCTGTGATTTTCTTTCTTGTGATTTTTTTGCCAGGTTTTGGTATTAGGGTTATATGGCTTTATAAAACATGTTGGAACTAGTCTTCATTTTCTAAATTTGTGCAGATTACACAACTTTGGAATGTAAATTGCTAAATTTTTTTAATGTGGAATAAAATGTACCAGTAAAAACATCTAAGTTGGACTAAAATTTTATTTTTTTTAAGTTTTAACTGTGTAATTTTTTCAAAGTGCATAGAAAATTATTCAAATTTTTTTGTGTGTGTGTTGTTTGCTTTTTGATAAATTTTATTATCCAAGGATATTTTCTATTCCATCTCAGTTAAATTTATTGGCATGAAGTTTTTAATTATGTTTTATTATTTCTTTAATATTTTTATAATCTTTAGTATGCTTTAATATATCTCTTTTATTTCTGATATTGGTAACTTATCTGTGAGTGCATTTTTTTTTTGAGTTGGAATCTCACTCTGTTGCCCAGACTGGAGTGCAGTGACCGCTCCCGGCCACCGCAGCCTTGACCTGCTGGGCTCCGGCGATCCTTCCACATCAGCCTTTCGAGTAGCCGGAATTACAGGCATGCGCTACCACGCCCGGCTGATTTTTTGATTTATTGTAGAGATGAGGTCTCGCTGCCCAGTCGGGTCTCGAACCCGCAGGCTCAGTCAGTCCACTCACCTCAGCCTCCCAAAGGCGCGGGATTACAAGCTGAGCCACTGAGCCCGGCTGCATTTTTCTTCAATATTGATTGATGGAATATTCTATAAATGTCAGTTGGATCAAGTTAAATGACAGTGCTCTTTGGATTACCTATAGCCTTGCTTATTTTCTGCTAGTTATATTTATCAATTACTGAAAGCAAATTGTTGAAGTCTCCAGATATTCACAATTTCACCTTCCTATTTCTTCTGTTATTGCAGCTAGCCTCTACAGAGATTATTGTTTCCTTCCCCTTACCAGACCATGAAAGAATCTTTCCAGATCCTCATTTTGAAAACCTGGTTGAGTTTCTGAAGAGAAATTCTGCAAAGTGTGTGCCCTTTGCACACTGGGAAAGTCCACTGTGATTGGTTGGAACTTGGTTTCTCACAGCCTTTTCTGAGCTCTGGAAATTGTTTCGCTTATTAATTTCTGGTCATTCTTTTCCTGTCATCAAGTTTCATTCTACACATGCGTGGCATAAAATTTAGTATAACAGAGGGAATCTTGATCAGTTCTCTGAACATCTTTCTCCATTTGGCTCTTTTATCTTTGTTTTTGTGGTTGTTGTTTTGTTTCGTTTTTTCTTGAGTTGGAGTCTTACTCCTTCACCCAGGCTGGAGCGCAGTGGCATGCTCATGGTCACCCCAGTGTAGACTAGCTGGGCTCAGAAGATCCTTCTACCTTAGTCTTCCAAGTAGCAGGAAATACAGGCGCACGCCACCACGCCCGGCTAATTTTTTGATTTATTGTCAAGATGAGGTCTCGCTAAGTTGTCCAGGCTGTTCTCGAACTCATGGGCTCAGGCAATCCCCTCACCTCGGCCTCCCAAAGTGCTAGGATTACAAACTTGAGCCACTGAACCCGGCCTTATCTTTGTTATTCTGAAATTTCAGCCATCTTTTCCTCCCTAAACTCTGATCTCACACTTTTAATAATATTTCTATGCTTTACTTGTCTCACTTTGCACTGAGGTCTAAAATGTGTTTTCATGCAGGAAGCTAGGAAAATTGTAGATCTCACCTCCTTTTTCCCTTCTTCTCAGGGATCATAGTCCTACAATAATGGTTGTTCAATCTGAAAATAAACTGTCTAAATATTTTGTCTGTTTTTTTAGATGTTTACATAAATAGAGCAAGAACACTTTCAGTTACTTCATCACAGTCAAGAACAGAAACAATATGATTATGTTAATGTTCTTGCCTGCTAATTCCAAAACTGGGTTATTTCTCTGTTTCTATTGATTACTTTTCTCTAGACAATTGGTAATTATATTTTCTTGTGTATTTTGATGTCTAGAAGTGATTTACTTTATGTTGACTATTTTAAATGATGTGTTGAAGAGACGGGATTTTATTACTTAAACCGTATAGTTTTGTTTTAGCAGCCATTATTAGTGAGTTATTTTTATTTTATTTTATTGTTAGTTTTATGTTATAATTTATGTAGGTTAGTGTATTCTTGTGGTTTTTATTTTTTTCTTTTCTTTTCTTTTTTTCTGTTGATTCTAGAGAGAAGCCCTTATTTCTGGGTTATGGGTTTTAATTGTAAGACACAGACTTTCTGGGAATTCAGTGGAAAACTTGAGAATGGATTTGAACATAAAATTCTGTCTCCCCAGCAGCCAGCAGCAATTACAATCTCTGCTTGGGTCTATCTTTTTTTAGAGTTGTTGTGTCTCTTGGACTATATGGAGTCTCATCCTGTGTGTGAACAATTCAGATGTCAGTCACATATTTATGTTAAGTTTATTGAGAGTTTATACTCACATTTTACAGACTCCTCTTTCTCCGTGATTTTTTTCCCTCAAATACCAGATTTTTAGACAGTCCTAAACCAACTTCTTACTACATAGTCCAAGAGGACTGTGGCTTTCTTATTGATCTCTATTCCCCTTGCTTTGAGACTGGGAAAGTTTTCTTAGATAATCTTGCCAATTTTCGATTTCCTTGCTCAAGGGTCATAGTGGCTCTGTTTTTTTCTAGTTCTGGTTGTTCCTCAGTTACTTTTAACTGTTGTTTTGCATATGTTGACATGCGTTTATAATAGTTTTTAGTAGGAAGATTAGTATGATACAACTCATACATGCTACTACTACTTGGAAGGGCTGGAAAAGAAAGGGGATTTTTTTTTTTTTTTGGTGGGAAGTGGTTATTTGGACTGTATTTGGGTATAACCTATATCCATACACCTGATTGCTTTTTCAAACATTAGTGTTCCTGACATCTAATACAATGTGGGGCCTCTCTGGTACGTCTGTTTAGATATTTTGGCTGTGAGTGTTCAAAGGAAAAAACAAATATTAGTGATTCAATACCATTTCTTAAGATGAGTTTGGGAAGTCAGTTTATTAGCGTGCAATGAGCTAATCACAAATAAAAATAAAAGTGTCTGTGAACAGGCATGAAATCAGTAAATGTACTATCGTTATTCAGTTTTTGAGCCCTGAGAATACTTCTCAGGCACTGTTGAACATATATATACTTTCTTGCTTCCTTCTATTAATTTATTCAACATTTATTGTGTGTCTATTATGTGCCATTGACTGTTCCAGATGCTGTGGATTAACTGAGCAAATCCAAAATATGCACTAGAGTATATACTATGGTGAGAAAGAAAGATGAAAAAGAAATCAAGCCAATAAATATACATTATATCAGTTATGCACCGTGAAAAGGAGGGAAGCAGAATACAGGCCGAGAGAGTGACAGATGCTGTTTAATTAGAGTAGTCAAAGAAGACCTCTCTGGGGAAATGAAATTTAAACAGAGGTCTGACTGGGGAAAAAAGCCATGTAAAATAACTAGGAAAGAACATTTGAGGAACTAGAAATACAAACAAAGCCCCTGAGTATGAGTTGTAATTGGCATGCTCAAAAAATAACATGAAGGCCCATGGATCTGAGTCAGAATAAATAAAAGGAAGGGTGGTAAAGACTACGGAAGTAGGCAAGGCTAGATTAGTTTGACCATGATAAGAAATTTAGTTTCTAATAATAGTCGTATAAAACCATAGAGCTTTAAAAGCATGAGAGTGATATCATCTGATTTAAATTTTTAGCAGATTATTCTGGCTGCTGTGTGAGAAGTAGACTATTATATGAGCAGCATGAAATAAGGAGATTATTTTCCTTCGGAAGCAATTACAGTTTAGACTATCCAAAAGATGATACTGACTTTAGCCAAAATGAAAGTGGTGGAGGAAGTGAGTTATGTTTTGTTTTGTTTTTTCCCCACAAATCCTTTGCATGCTGCAAAGAGATGTCTTCTTTATTTTTTTTTAAGAATCACGAGAGTCAAGCCAATGTATGCTGCTGCTTAGACACCCCAAGGTTACCAAATGTTAATAGCAATACACATCTCACAGAAAATAAAATTGCCTTCCCATTTACAGGACTTTTGAGTATGACTCTAGTTAAAATAGGGGCATAGAAATGCAAACTTATTATTAAATATATATATATTTAGCATTTATTTTAAAGCTAATCACATATAATGAGGCACATGTGAAGGTTTTCTAGCTTAGCAACCTCCTAGTTTAGTGAGAAAAAAAGTTGTCCCCTTGTGCTCTAAATATAGTTGTAAGGTTTTCATGTGAATAGTGTTTCAACTACTCTTTGCTAAGCATATGGTTGAAGTTTCACTCTGAGAAGCTTGAATCTAAGATTTCTAATTTTGTAGCTAAATGGTAGAAACTACTACAACCGGATACCTACATAATATCATTTTATCTAGGGATCCTTTTTTTTTTTTAAGGAAGGACGAAAAGGAGGAGAATCAACAAGCATTTATGGAATACTCACTGGTTTGCAGCATAAACACAGTGCCATAAGGAAGTACAAACTTTTAACATTTAAAGAGAAACAGTTGTTCCTAAGTCAAAAATCAAGATGGCCATTTAGCCTCATATGGAAAATAAAATGTTGGGGACTGCTATTTTCCCCTTAGTTTTTGTTCCCCTGATTGCCTAGGCAGAAGGCATGTGCTTTTTGGAATCATCTAATTATTGGTTTATGTAACCTATTAGGATGTTTATCTGGGAACTTTATTTCAAATAGTTCAAACTGCAGAGCAGTGAAACCCTCAGCTATTGTTTAGTGATAAGCATTGCAATGGGGGAAAGAAGTTGCTGAGACCGCCTTTTCTGATGCCTTGCCAACCTTCAGCTTCTCCTGTCACTTCCATGCTGAGAACAGAGAAAGCATTAGCTGATCTCCAGAGACAATCTCAGTAAGACTGTTGGGATGAGGGTAGGCTCAGTAAAATTTTCCATCATATCTTTTATCTCTGAAACCTCCCCCAACTTCTCATCAAAGGGTCTCTTTGAACATTTCCTCACACAAAAAGGAAACAGCAGGTACTTTCTGTGTGGGTAAGCACAGAATTTTCATAGCTCAGGGATGGTATGATTATTTCTCATGTGTTTTGATTCTTTAGCCTGATAAAAAAAAGTTTGCAAGTTTTACATTTTCATAAAATAAATAGAACCGGGATTTTTCCAAAATATACAGCTAATTTTATGTAGTTTTTTCAGTTCTGTTGCTCACATTTTTTTTTCGTTACAACCCATGCAAAAGCAAAGAGAATTGTTGAGAGAATACACTTAGAGACCTATTAAGGCAGTAAACTAGTGGAAGATTATGACAAGAAATGTTGGAAAAAAGACACAACGAACAGGTGAATAGTAGAATAGAAAAATGAAAAATTAAGATTGGATATGACTTTTGTATGATCTATTTGGGTTTGTTTGTATTTGTCTTTCATGTTTGCCTAGATATTCTTACTTTAGCTCCTTAATTATTATTATTTATTGATAAAATAAATATTATTTAATTCATTTCTATAAAATATGGAAGGAAATCAGTCCTTTGCTGCATGTCGATGATATGATGGTTGAAAGTGGATAAAGATAAATATCTTTCTACCTCTCCTTTGTTCACACAATTTTTAATCCTTAAGAAAATTATTCGATATTACCAGTTTTTAATTTCTTTCTGCCTTGCTTACTTAAAATGTAGTTTCTAGATGAGTAGCAGCAACATCACTTGGGAATTTATTACACATACAGAATTTCTGGGTCCATCTTAGACTTGCTGATTCAAAAGTTCTGAAATGGGGCTAGTAATCTGTCTTATCAAACTTTCCATGTGATGTAACTTATAAAAGCTAAGTTTTGACAAGTTCTGTTGTAGTTGTGTTGAGGAACCCAAAATTCTGCATTTCTAAGACGATCTCTAGTTATGTTGGTGCTACTGGTCTATAAATATGAGATTTGACTTTTCTTCCTATTTTTTCTCCCATGAAAATGAATATAACTTAAAAGCGATTGGAACCCCCCCAGAATTTTAAGACTTGATAGCAATATGACTGCAATCTGAGGATGGTTACATTTCTGGTTCTCAGATTACAAATTAACTCACTTTCATATTTTTCTTGGTCTGTACAATGATGAGAGAGGATTAAACTATGTAAGGACTACAAACCTCCTAACTTCTCATAATGACGCTTGTTAGAGATTAACTTTCCCTTTGTTTTCCTGCTTTGCTTAGACTAGATAACAGAAAATCCATGACTATTACATCCTCTATTTTTTTTTAAAGTTAAATGTATCCTTTAAAAAGAAACACTGCTGATAACTCATTCTGTTGCTATAACTATGCATCACACTTGTAAGAAAAACGTTCTGCTAAAAACTCCTGTTTTGGCCTATATAAATAAAACTATAACTTCCATACTTCAGAACATTTATTTAAAGTTGTTGTTTCTGGGTGGTCCATCCTCACATTTTGCACTTGAATAAACTCTCTTTCAATTTGATTCAAATTCCTGTGATTACTTTAGGTTGACATCCCTATTGTAAGTTTCCCTCCCCCTCCACTCTCTATCTACTCCATACACATGCACCTGATTTATTGAACATTTAGAATCCAGCAGCTTACAAATATAAAATGGTTTAATTTTTTTTCAATAGTTGATGCCTACAAACAAGTTTTTCTAAATCTCGTTTCTAGCATAATAATGATATTTAAGATAGATCCTATAGCTTTCTGGTCACTCTCAGATTTCATTGTCATCTCTTTTCCTCCAAACTCGCACTGGCCTGTAGCCTAAGTCTAATCACTGAAATAAGTGATTTGGTTGTACTTCACAACTTCTTATTCTAGCTCCTCTGGTATGGGAGAGTGAGATGAGAAAATAGGTCTCCAATAGTGAGGTACATTTTGGCAATGTGGAAAAATCCCTGGTTTCATATGACTCTGTGTACACATTCTGTTAGTAGAGTCATTGAACTGTCAAGGGTCTTCTCTGTTTTTCAAGGGCATCAAGTGTCTTGGGCACTGTAGAGAGTTGCTGATATTTTCTTTCCAGACACATAATACCTTGGTCCCTTATTGCTTGATTGACAGAGCCTTTACCAACAAGCTTCCTCAGTTCACTCCAGGAAGGAAGCAAACATAAGACTCTCTGTGTAAGTGAACCCAACTAAAGTGACACATTTCAGGCACACACAATGATTCACTATGCATTATTTTGTCCTTAGAACCTCAGAGAATCTGGAGCCTTATGCAGTCACAAAGCAAGGTACCTGATCTCCCTCATCTCTTACTGATTATCTCATGACTTCTTATGAAGTTGACAATATAGAGAGTTAATTTCTTCCTGACTCTTCTCCCTAGCCACTAGTGCATAGATTGTATATACTGATGTACGGGCAGAAGGAAGAAGTGATGGTTAAGGATAAACAAGTTTACTAGACAGCTTAGTAACATGCATTGAGAGAATTATTAGCAGGTCCTTGCAAGCTTTCTTCAGAGAATCTGGTAACTAATACCCCTTTGCCCTTATGTCTGATACACAGATGTTAATTATCAGGCAACTGGAAATATTATAAACATATTGCCCTCTCTGCCAATCTGCTACCAACATACCCAACTCAGTCCAAAGTTACTTTATGGGTACCCTCTGCCTTCATTTAATCTGTATTAGATAGATAAAGATAGTATTGGAATAAAAGCAACCACATCCATGAGCCTCAGGTATTTATAATTCAGAGGACTACAAAGAAGACTGCAGTAGAAAAGTGGTTTTGGAGACAGAAGACACAAGTTACTACCACCTTTCTTCTCGGACAGACTAATTTTAGAATCAGCACACATCACTGTGCACAATCTTGGTTATATACTGTAGGAAGTTCTTTTATTTTGAGCATTAGTAGCATTTGATAAGTGAAAGAAATACTAGAAATCATCAATTTTTTAAACGATTTTTAAAATAAAAGGAATCTATTTTTAAAAGGAATCAAATATAGTCATGCATTAATTTAACGGACATTTATTAGGTGGCTTATATAGGCGAGAGACTGCATTTTAAGAGGCTTTCGCCAGAAACCTTAGTGGTTAATGAAGGAGTGTACTGCCTGAATTCTGCCTGCTTTGTGGTTTCAAGTTGAAAAAAATGTTCCCAAGTGACTTTGTCTTAGCCCATTTTCTGGTGCTTATAACAGAATGCCGGAAACTAAGCAATTTATTTTAAAAAGTAAATGTATTTAACAATCCTGTAGCCTGGAAACTCAAGGTTCAGAGGGCATGTCTAACGAGAGCATTATTATTGGTGGGGGTTATTACTCTGCAGAGTGCAGGGCATCACATAGTAAAGGTGCTGAGTGTGCTAGCTCAGGTTCTCTCTTCTTTTTATAAAGCCACCAGTCCCACTTCCATGATAACCCATCAATTCATTAATCAATTAATCTATATATGGATTAATCTATTCATGAAGGCAGTGCCCTCATGACCCCATCACCTCATAAAGTCCCCATCTCTCAATACGACTGCATTTGAAGTTCAATTTCAACATGAGTTTTGGATGGGGTATATATTCAAACCATAGCACACCCTATAAAACAGAACCCCTCATTTACAAAATAGATACAATCAGAAAAAATTAAACAACACATTAAAAACACCAGTTTAAAAATGGCTCGTTTACATACGGAATCAGTCTTCTAAAAAAGACATTTCACTTAGAAATAACGATATACTTAAATCAGAGTAGATCTTGATATTTTAAAATTTAGCAAATTATTTTTTAAATGTGCCACTTATCACAACTTAGTAAGTCCCAGTGAGGTGTCACTGCTCGCTTTATGGCACTTATGGTATAATTTGGTAGCACTGCTGCCTTTATGCAGAGTGGCCTACATTACTCTTGACAGGTAGCTGTGCCTTCTAGGAACCAGGGCCTCTGCTGCCCCGAAAGCGCTCACTGTTATGTAAACACCTGCCCACCATGCTGGAAATGAGAGCTTGTCACACCTGCTATCTCTCTAACAGCTGTAGGGTGAACTGTCCACCATGGGCCAAAATCAGACTGATTAATACTAGGTGAAAAGTCTCAAATCCAATCAGTCATGAGCTATTCAGCCACCTGTACATAGTTAACATCTGTTGTTTGACATTTGTGATTTTTGTTTGCTTTTCAAGTAATGCATCTTTAAAAATTGACTACCATGAAATATAGAAGGTGGTGCTCAATCCAGGGAAATATTACTAAAATATTTCTAATAGAGCAACATCCCCACTGTAAATATTGTTTCTTTTAAAGTGTACATTGGCCAGGCATGGTGTCTCAAGTCTATAATTCCAGCACTTTGGGAGGTCAAGGCAATAGGATTGCCTGAGCCCGTGGGTTCAAGACCAGCCTGGGCAACATGGGTGAGACCTTGTCTCCACAATAAATCAAAAAATTAGCCAGGCATGGTAGCACACGCCTGTAGTCCCGGGTGCTTGAAAGGCTGAGGTGGAAGGATCATCTGAGCCCAGTAGGTCCAGGCTGCAGTTGTTGGGAGTATGTTACTGCACTCCAGCATGGGCAACAGAGTGAGACTCTAACTCAAATAAATAAAAATAAATAAATGAAATATACATTTGGCATAAAAATCAACTGTTCAATAATAAAGATTTTGCAAATAATTAGCCAGGCATGGTAGCGTGTGCCTGCAGTTCTGGCTATTTGGAAGACTGAGGCAGAAGGATCACCGGATCCCGGCAGGTCGACGCTGGGGTGGCCATGAGCCTGCTCCTGCACTCCAGCCTGGACGACAGAGTGAGACTCCAACCTAAAAAATAAAACAAAACAAAAAACAAAACAAGACAAAAATAATTGGCAAGCATGACACGAGGGATGTTGAATACAGAAATTTTAGCTATGGTCTTTTTCTTGGGAAATATAGTCAAACCAAGAATTATAATATGAATGAGAGTAAATAATTTTAATACAAATCTGTGCTAATTGAGTATTTTTCATTTTTATTTTATTAATTCTAACAGCTTTGGGGAATACAAATATTTATTGATCTGGGCTTTAAGCATACTTATCATCCCCCACCTGTGCACATTGTACCTGAGAGGTGATTTTTTTTTGTTTTTTGAGCCTCTACTCCTTCTCCCCTCCCTTGTCAGCATCTCCAGTGTCTATTAATCCATTCTCTATGTCTTTGCATATTTTAAGTTTAGCTCCCACTTATAAGTGAGAAGAAGTGGTGTTTGGTTTTCTGTTCCTTAGTTAGTTCCCTTAGAATGGTGGTCTCAAATTCCATCCAAGTTACTGCAAGACGTTAATTTCATTCTTTTTGACAGATGAATAATATTTCATGATGTATATATACCACATTTTCTTTTTCCATTGATCAGTTTATGGGCATTTGAGTTGATTCAACATCTTTGCAATTGAGAATTGTGCTGCAATCAATGTGCAGGTGCCAGTGTCTTTATTATATAATTACCTCAGTTCCTTTGGGTAGACACCTAGTACTGGGATTTCTGGATCAAATGGTAGATCTACTTTTAGTTGTTTAAGAAATCTCCATACCACCTTCCTTAGAGGTTGTACTAATTTACCATCTCACCATCAGTGTATACGCATTCCCTTTTCTCTGCATCCATGCCAATATCTATTGTTTTTTTGTTTTGTTTTGTTTTGTTTTTACAGAGTGGTCATCCAGACTGGTGTAAGATGGTAACTCATTGTGATTTTTTAATTTCCATTTTCCTGATGATGAGTGATTTTGAACGTTTTCATATGTTTGTTGGTCCTTTGCATATATTCTTTTGAGAGATGTCTGTTCATGTCATTTGTCCACTGTTTAATGGGGTTATTTGATTTTTTCTTGATGATTTGTTGGAGTTCTTTTTAGATTATGGGTATTAGTCCTTTGTCAGATGTATAGTTTGTGAATATTTTCTCCTATTCTGTAGGTTGCCTATTTGCTCTGTTGATTATTTCTTTTGCTGCGCAGAAGATTTTTAATTTACTTACATCTCACTGGTTTATTTTTGCTTTTGGTGCATTTTCTTCTGAAGTTTTAACCAGAAATTATTAGCCTAGGCAATTTCCAGAAGAGTTTTTCCTAGGTTTTCTTCTAGAGTTTTTATGGCTTCAGGTCTGACATTTAAGTCTTCAATCCATTTGGAGTTAATTTCTGTATCTGGAAAGAAATAGAGATCAAGTTTCTTTCATTTATTTTTATATGTAGTTATCTTTTTCCAGCACCATTTGTGGGTATTGTTTGCCCAGTATATGTTCTGTTTGTCTTGTCAACGATCAGTTGGTTGTAGATATTTGAGTATATTTCTGGGTTATCTATTCTGTTCTATTGGTCTATGTGTCTGCTCTTGTACCAGTATCATGATGTTTTGATTACTACAGCTTGTAGTATAGTTTTAAGTCAGGTTTACCTCCAGATTTGTTCTTTATACTTAAAATTGATTTGACTATTTTCTTTTTTGGTTCCATATGAATTTTAGTATTGTTTTTTTCTAATCTGTGAAAAATGACATTGGTAGTTTGATAGAGATTGTGTTTAATTTTTAGACTGCTTTGGGTAATATGATCATTTTAATAAAGTTGATTCTTCCAATCTATGAGCATGGGATATTTGTCCATTTATTTGTGTCCTCTACAATTTCTTTATTCAGTGTTTTGTGGTTCTCCTTATAGAGATCTTTAACCTCCTTGGCTAGATATATTTCTAGGTTTTTAGCTTTTTGTATTCTATTGTAAATGGAGTTGAGTTATTGATTTAATTATCAGCTTGGTCACTGATAATTGGTGGCCACTGATATTGGTACATAGCAGTGCTCCTGATTTGTGTGTGCTGA
Source organism: Carlito syrichta (assembly GCF_000164805.1). Classification (NCBI taxonomy): domain Eukaryota; kingdom Metazoa; phylum Chordata; class Mammalia; order Primates; family Tarsiidae; genus Carlito; species Carlito syrichta. The sequence goes on from NW_007260474.1 coordinate 330,149, forward strand.
TTTTGTATTCTGAAACTTTACTGAATTAATTTATCATGTCCAGGAGTTTTTAGTGGAGTCTTTAGAATTCACAAGATATAATATTATTGGCATAGATAGTTTGATTTATTTTTTACAATTTGGATACCCTTTATTTCTTTTTCTTTACTTATTTTTCTGGTTAGGACTTCCAGTACTATGTTGAATAGAAATTATGAAAGTGGGCATTGTTGCCTTGTTCCAGTTATGAAGTGGAATGCATTCAACTTTTCTCCATTAAACGACATTGACTGTGGGTTTGTCATATATGGCTTTTATTATTTTGAAAAATGTTCCCTCTATGACTATTTTGCTCAGGGCTTTTTAAAAAATGAATGAATGCTGGATTTTATCCAATTCTTTTTCTGCGTCTATTAAAGGGTCATATGATTTTTGCTTATAAATCTGTTTATATAGTGGATCATGTTTACTGGCTTGTGTGTGTTGAACCACTCTTGAATCCCTGGGATAAAACCCACTTGGTCATGGTGGATTACTTTTTTATGTACTGTTGAATTCAGTTTGCTAATATTTTGTTGAGGATTTTTGCATCTATGTTTAAGAGGGATATTTGTGTTTAGTTTGTTGTTGCTCTTGTTATGTCTTTTCCTGTCTTCACTGTCAGAATGATACTGGCTTCATAGAATGAATTAGGGAAGATTAGCTCCTCTTCAATCAAGTGGAATAGCTTCAGTAAAATTGATACCAGCTCTTCTTTGAAGCTCTGGTATAATTCAGTTGTGAGTACATCAGGTCTTGGACTTTTTGTTGTTGTTGGGAAACTTATAATTACTGTTTCAATCTCACTACTCATTATTGGTCTGGTCAGGATTTCTGTTTCTTCCTGATTCATTGTTGGGAAGTTGCATGTTTCTAAAAATATATTCATTTTCTCTGGGTTGTCTAGCGTTGGCATAAAGGTGTTCAAAATAGTCTCAGATTATCTTTTGAATTTCCACTGTATCAGTTGTAATGTCTCCATTTTTATTTTTGATTGAGTTAATTTGAATATTTTCTTTTTGTTTCTTAATTAATCTAGCTAGTGATCTGTAAAAGATAAGTCTGTATCTTTTCAAAAAAACAACTTTTGTTTCATTGATCTTTTGTATTTTTTTTCTTTTAATTTCAATTTCATTTAGTTCTGCTCTAATCTTTGTTATTTTTTTCTTCTGCTAGCTTTGGGTTTGTTTTGTCCATGTTTTTCTAGTTCCTTGGAGTGTGATGTTAGGTTGTCAATACACAGTTTTTCAGTCGTATTAATGTAGGCTTTAAGTGCTATAAATTTTCCTCTGAACACAACAGTCACTGTGTCCAAAAGGCTTAATAACTTATTTCATTGTTGTCATTCATTTTGAGGAATGTTTTAATTTCCATTTTATTTTCAACTTGGACCCAAGAGTCATTTAGGAGCAGATTGTTTAACTTCCATGTTTTTGTTTGTTTTGGGGAGTTCTTCTTGGAGTTTATTTCTAGTTATATTTCACTATAGTCTGAGAAAGTGCTTGATATAACTTTTTTGTTATATTTGTTGAGAATTGATTTGTGACCTATCATATGGTCTATCTTGAAGAATGTTTCAGGTGCTGTTGGGAAAAATGTATTTTCTGTAGTTTGGGCGAAAAATGTTCTGTAGATGTCTGTTAATTCCATTTGCTCTAGGGTCCAGTTTAACTCCAATGTTTCATTGTTGACTTTCTGTCATGATGATCTGTCTATTGCTGTCAGTGAAATGTTTGTCTTCCACTATTATTGTATTGCTGTATATGACTTTTATTTTATATGTAGTAGAATTTACTTTATAAAGCTGGGGACTGTGGTGCTAAACACACACACATATATATTTTAAAGTGTTATGTCTTGTCTTTGGATAGATCCCTTTATCATTATATAATAACTCTTTTGGGGTTTTTTGTTTCATTTTGTTTTACTGATGATAATTTAAAACCTGTTTTATCTGATGTGAGAATGGCTACTCCAGCTCATTTTTGGCTTCCATTTGCATGGAATATTTTTCCCCAGTCCTTTACCATGAGTCTATAAGAGTCTTTGTGAGTTAAGTGGGTCCCTTGAAGGCAGTAAAAATTTGGGTTCTATTTTTTTTTTTTTTAACATTCTCCAGTCTATATTTTTTTAGTGAAACATTGAGACCATTTACACTCAGAGTCAATAACTATATGTAAGATACTATTCCATTTATTATACTGGGTGCTTTATTTATTTATTTTCTCTATTGTTTTGTTATTTCATAAAGCCTGTGAACTTTATGATTTCCAGCATTTTTCTACTGGTGTCTTTTGGCTTTTCGTTTCAGTATTTAGGACTATTTTTTATATTTCTTGTAGAGTCAGTCTAGTGGTGACAAATAACCTCAGTGTTTGCTTGTCTGTGAAGGACTTCATTTCTCCTTCATTTGTGAAATTTAGTTTTGCAGGAAACAAAATCCTTGACTGAGAGTTATTCTGTTTCAGGAGATTGAAGTAAAAACCCCACTCCTTTCTGGAATGCAGGGTTTCTTCTGAGAAGACTGCTGAGAAGTCTGATAGGTTTATCTTTGTAAGTTATTTGATGCTTTTGCCTCACTTCTCTTAAAATTCTTTCCTTCACATTGACTTTGCATAGATAGATGATTACATGTCTTGTGGATGGATTTTATGCAATGAATCTTCTGGATGTTCATTGAGATTCTTATATCTGAATGCCTAGATCTCTGGCAAGGTCAGGGAAGTTTTTTTCCATTATTCCCTCAAATAGTTTTTCCAAGCCTGTTGACTTCTCTTATTTCTCAGAAACACCTATTATTCTTAGGTTTGAATGTTTTACATAATTCCACATTTCTTGGAGACTTTGTTCCATTCTCCTGACTCTGTTTTCTTTATTGATGTCTGATTGCCTTAATTCAAAAGCCCTGTCTTAAAGTTCTGAGATCCTTTCTTCTGCTTGTTTTAGTCTACAGTTAAAACTTCCCACTGCTCTTTAATACTTCCTTAAATGCTTCCTTCATTTCAGAATTTTAATTTTTTTAAGGTGCTGTATCTTTGAAGAATTTTTCATTCATGTCCCAAATAGTTTTTAAAAATTTTTTATGTTGCTTTTCAATTTTCTCCTGAACTTCAATGATCAGTTTTATAGTCAACCTTTTGAATTCTATGTCTGGAATTTCAACATTTTCATTTTGGCTAGCGTTCATTGCTGAAAAGGTATGTGATCTTTCAGGATTTCAGAGAACTCTATTTTTGTTTTTTGTTTTTCATATTGTCAGGATTTTTTAATTTTAATTTTAATTTTTGTGGTTCCTTCTCATTTGGGTTGACTATTTATTTTTATCTGAGGTTGGGAGCTGACCTAGGCACTGTTGGATCTCTGGTGTGGTGAGTTTATAGCCTTAGTCTGGTGAGTTTCTTTTCTTTTCTTTTCTTTTTTTGAGTTGGAGTCTCACTCTGTCGCCCAGATTGGAGTACAGTGGCCGCTCCCGGCCACCCCAGCCTCGACCTGCTGGGCTCCGGCGATCCTTCCGCCTCAGCCTTCTGAGTGGCCGGAATTACAGGCATGCGCTACCACGACCTGCTGATTTTTTTATTTATGTAGAGATGAGGTCTTGCCAATTTGCCCAGGCGGGTCTCGAACCCGCGGGCTCAGGCAATCCCCTCACCTCAGCCTCCCAAATGCGCAAGATTATAGGCTGAACCACCCAGCCTGGATCTGGTGAGTTTCTTAATGACTAGCTGTGGCAGTCCCATGCTGGATACCTGCACTGGCTCAAAAGGTCCTGAGTGGTTGGAGTGGCTTAGAAAGTGGTGCTAGCAGGGATTTGGAATCAGGCCTTCCCCAAAGCTGAGGTATTATATCTAATGTGGGGGAGTGTAATATTGACTTACAGCCAGAGGTGGTGCTTTCAGGAGAAAGCCAGCTACTACAGTGGCCAGCTGCTTTCTCTTTGGTGTGTGTTGCTCCAAGAAAGCACCCAATGAACCTAGGCTGAGGGCAAGGCTCTGAGAATTATTCAAGTTCTCTGTTTTGAACCTTTGAGGAATGTGTGGAGTACCCCACAAGAATGCACTTTTGGGTACCCCAGTGAGGGTTAGAAGGGAGTCGCAGGCAACTGGAGTAATGCTGTTGTGTGGGGACACAGAAGAGTTCACATGAGGAGTGAGGTTGCTATGGCAATTAGTTCCACCCAACTTCCCACCTTGGCCTCAGGCAGTTTGCCCTGTGAATTTCAATGTGCAACCTGCCTCAAAGTCTCAAGTGTTCTCAGGCAACCTGGCCCAGGCAGAAACCATCTGCAGCTTCAGAGTTTGCTTTTGGGGTCTATCTCCTCACAGGCCAGCTAGAAAGAAATTGTATCACCTGCAAAAGTTGAGTTTCTGGGAAACAGCAGCTGGTGTTGCTCAAGGCTTGTTATGTCCTGCACTGTTTCACGTGGGCTTTGGCAAGACATGACTGTGGGTAAGGGAATTTCTGGTGAAGGACTGGAGTCTCCCAAGGCTTAGCCCTAGCACCCCCCTGGTTCACTGCAGGAACACAGAATTCCTGAATTCCCCTCACTCACCTTCCTCCACTGTATCTGGAGGCTGCCAGTGAATTGTGGTGGTGCAGGCTAGAGTGTGGCTAGTTCCAACACAGGTGGATGGATTTTTCTCATTTTTGCAGTGTTGTTATTATCACTTCTTTGAAGAGTCATGGATCATGCTGCTGGTCTGCCTAGGTCCTGAGGAAACTCTATCTAGATTTATAACATAGTAGAAACTCACTCTAGCTGCCTCATGTCAGCCATCCTTATCCTTAAATACTAATTGGGGAATATTGTTGTTTTGAAGTACAGATAATTTTGTAAGCTGAGCTAGGTTGATTAAGGTGCCTTAAGAAGGTAGGTGATTTAATTGGGCCTTTAAAAATTAGGTCAAACTCCTTGGATCAATGAGAAAAGAGAGTTTAGAAGCAAATCAGCTTAGCAAAAAGCAGCAAGAATTAATTAGTGTGCATGAGAAAATGAGTCTGAATGAAACAAATGGCCCATGCAAGAGAGCATGGAAAGACAACTTACATATTATAGAGGAGTCAGAGACTTCAGAATTAGTACAACTGAAAGATAAAAGTTGTTGTGAATTCCTGAGGTGCTGAGGAAACAGTCAGAATGGGACAGTAGTTAAAGCAGTAAAAACAGATTTTATTCAGGTAATTGCAGTAGGGGAAACGACATATCTATACAGAAGTGAGCTCAATTCTGAATATAGTATGAGAAAGTTTGAATTTATAGCTATAGAGCAGGATGGATTAAAAAAAATTACTGTAAGGAAACATCACAAGTAAGGAGGATTCTGGCTAAACTGATCTAACTGTATTTCCTGCCGATGGTGGGCCAAGATGATGAGATATCACCTGGAGGATGGTGAGGACATGAGAAACGTAGGTGACAGGGGGGATCAAATATGGGGAATGGAAGATTCTTGCTTACACTGACTTAGCAGGATTTTTGCTAAACCTGAATTTTACAAGGAAGTACATGGATGGGCCTAAAAGAAGGTTCAAGAGACTGATTAATGTTTGGTCAAAACAGAATCAAAGAGACAGTAAATGCTGTCAAATGTAATATTTCAAGAAAGATAAATAAGAAGGTAAACCTTAAATGGACTCTTGCACATTTTAGAGTTCTTTGATTAAGAAGGTAATAATCAATATATTTAAAGCACTGTAATGTTTCTCATGTTGTAGGCAGTCATCTAAATTGTTTTCTTCATACTTTTTCATCAAAATACTCCTAACAAAAAGATGTGGGATTCAGTTTGTTCCAAATGGGTCTGGGGTGTAGTTTGAAGCAGCAGGTCAAAAACATGAAATGCATTAGTGTCTCAGGTTTTACAGTAAAAATACATCAGTTTTTTTTTTCCTCTCTATAATATATCCTGGATAATCTATCAAATCTGAAAGTCTAAAACAAGAAGGCACAAATTAAACAAAAATCTGCCTTTTAACACAAATTCTGTATAATAAGATAATAATATTTTCCTTTACAAATCTACTCCACATGTTTCCATCTGCCTCACAGTTTGAAGACTTTGCTGTCAATTTTTGAGACACATTGTCTCTTTGATTCTATGTTTGTGCAGAGAGAAAAGAATTCCCCACAGCCCCACCCAATCAGGCAGTAAGTTATCTCAATTCATCTCCCAAACATTGTCAAGGGACAACACTCCCATGTCTCTCAGGATTCAAACAAGTCAAAACAATGATCCCTGTGGTTAAAATAAACAAAGCGATGGGAATCTATTATTATGAGTTAATTTATACTGAACAGTGATGAAATTTAGGGGATGTTCCTGAGCACACGTATGAGAGTTTATATCCAATTAAAACTTCCTTTTTTTGTCATCATTATTTTGTCATCTTCATTATTGTTGTTGCTTTTTCAAATTCTGTCCTGATTTCTAACCAGGACCTACCCTGTGGATGTTTTCACATCGATAACCACTTCTATTTCCAAATTAATATTTTATACTCTATATCATAGCATCGTTATACTTTGGTGTCCTAGCTTTCTTTGCTTGGTTCCTGTTCACTCCTTCCTTGGTGATAAAGCTTATGAATACATTTTTTTTTCCCGCCATAGTTGTTAAAACCATTCTCTGTGTTCTTGAGTCAAATGTATAAAATAGATCAGCAACTTTGTTTTCAGCTGGTGCAAAATTGACCTATGTGTGTTTTCAGGATTCTTGTATTTATGATTTTGTTTTTGATACATGCTTTTGTTTCTCTGATGGGTAAGTCTACTTATTTCTGCAATACTGTTTGAACTCAACATTTATACTTTCTCTATTTTGGATTATGGGCTGAGAATGTGTGCACATTTTAGAGGACAAGCCAGGTTAACCAATTTGTAGTGCCTGCAATCATGTAGGAGAATGACCATTTTTCCATCTGTCACTATGCTAGATATTATATTTTTTTTATTTTTGCAAAACTAAGTAGAAAATGTTTTTCAAAAATGTTTAATTTACATTTAATTAGCTGCTGGTACACTTTTTTTTTTAGCATTTGAAATTCTATTACTATGAAATTTTTATTTTTATCACTTGCTATATTTTCTAATCAAGGGTCCCCAACTCCTGAGTCACAGACCTCAAACTAAGTTTACGTGGAGTCTATTATTAATTTAAATTTTGTCTCTACAATAGTCTTTTGCTATTATCTCAAAGTGCTGGGACAACATTCTTTTAGGAGTTATATTTCTGCAAAAATTTAACAAGTAATAAAAACAAAGTTAAAATAGGAAAAATACAAAGCAAAGTTAACAGTAAATGACAATACATCCCAGTTTGTATAATAGTTCTGAGTCGTGAACCAAGACTTAAAGGCAGCCAATTGAATAAATCAGTTCACTAATTTCTAGTAACGTGAAAAAGGTAGTCACTAAGAGGGTTAAGGGTTATGATTTGGAGTCTTGTTCTGATGTCTTGAGAAAAGCTGTTTACAAGGTGAAAACATCAACTTCTTTTCTTGGTTTGTAGTTTAGATGTCTCTGGTTAAGTAATTTGATGAATTTTTTGTGTTACACATACATCAGGAACAAGAATTATTTTTAAACATTCATCTAGTTTCAATGAATAAAACTTCCAAAACAAAGCAATTCTGTTTTTAGTAATCTGAGGAAGAAAATTAAGTTGGAGAAACCAAAAAGAATTTGGTATTAGTCTATTTTCTAGGTTGATAGTAAGAACTTGAAAAAAATGCACAGGACAACAGTCTAGTATTAGGCATATAGTAGCTTTTCTTTAAAAACAAAAATTTTTTTCTACGTTGATCACATAATCTCAGAATTAAAAACCTTGAACCACTGCAGACTTTAGATTTTACCTGCAATGTTATGTTTTCTGAGCTTGCCTGGAAATGATAATTTTTATTTAATCAATATAAGGTTATATTGAAGCTAGGTATTCTAAACTCAGTGTTAAATGTGATACCTACCTTGAAGCTAAGTATTCTAAACTCAGTGTTAAATGTGATGTTTTAGTTGAAGTCCTGATAATATAACCAATATTTTTAACACACTCTGCTACAAAGAGAGAGACAATTTTTATTGATTGCATGCAAATAATTGCCATTTTTCAATCATTAGAAGTTTATGAATTTTAGAGAAATCAAGTAAGGAGAAAAAGCAATTGCTTTCATCTTCCATTCATAAAAATATACTTTAACAAATTGCTGTAAATTACAAATAGCTTTAAAAAATTCTTAAATCTAGAAAACAAAACATTTAAGTAAACAAACCATAAAAACATATATATAAGTTATTCAAGCTAATGTAATTAATTTTTGTTCTGTTTTAATCTTGCTTAGCAGTTTAATGAACCTGTTAGTTTCTTCTTTCGAGTTTTAAAAAGTTGCTTAGTCAATTAATCTTAAAGTTATTAGAATATTATATACAAGACTACTTGTTAGAGTCCATAAAAAAAAATTGGGCTATGCTTGCTTGCAGATGCTTTTAGAGAAAGAATCAAAACAATAACCATAAATAAGAAAAACTTAGAATAACCATGGCTAAAATTGAATGAAAATTCAGAATCTAGAAGAAAATATAATTATTTCTGTTACATACAATATTTTAAGGTAACAACCAGAATCATGACTGATAGTGTTATATCAGGGCTATCAGATATTACACAAACTTCGTATAATCTTTAGAATGCTCATAACAATCTTTCCAAGCAAATATAACTTTAAAAAAGGTTTGACATTACAACCAAATTTATTACTAGTGTCATTTTATTTTTATAAATTTATATAATTTTTGAAACAGTTATATGATTACTACACTCATAAATATAAATGAAAGAAAATCTGGCATTTGACAATGTTTGCTATACAATTTACCAAATAAGCCTAATCATTTAAAATCTCTGCAAGATGAAAGATATATTATTTGACCCTCCTCAGGGGTCCAACTGGAAAATTCTAATGTTAATTTGACCCTCCTCAGGGGTCCAACTGGAAAATTCTAATGTTAATGTCAAAAAGTGCTTAATTTAGGTTTTGTGTGTGATTACCTAAGTAGCTTTATTGAGGTATAATTGATGTACAAATAATTGCACGTATTTAAAGTATAAAATTGAATGATTTTAAAATATAAAAACTTCCCTGCTACTATCATCAAAGCCATGATGATAAACATACCCACACTTCCTAAAGTTTCCTGTGTCTTTTGGTTTTATATAATAAGGCCACTTAATATGAAGACCTCTCTCTTAAAAAATTTTAAGTACACAGTACTGTGTTGTTAACTGGTGATATCTTATACAGCATATGTTTAGAACTTATTAATGTAGAATTTTGGTCTTGGGGAAGTCTGTCAAAGATGTTAAAAGGTATAAAACATTTGATCAGAACAGGATCACAGGTCAGTATGAAATAATGTTAAATTATTTAACCAGAGTGATAATCAAAAGACTTCACAAGCAATACAATAAGTTACATAATGTTTTTAAACCTTAACAGGCCTCCTCAAGGGAAGAAATTGCTGAAGGCAATGATGCATAAACTGCAAATCATTTGTAAATACATCAAAAGTTAAACTTTTGAAATATAAATCTGAGAAGCTTCAAGAGAAAAACTTTACCTTAAGAAATGAAATTGCCATTTTGGTTAAAAAAATATAGCAATTTTAACCTGAAACTAGAAAAATTAAATGGATCACTGGACATGTGGCATAAATAGAAACTGTCTTTATTTAAAAAGATGACTGTTAAAGAAACAGATTTTAGAATTTAAAATCAAAACTTGTTGCAGTTTTATTAAGAGCTGATTAATATTTTACGAAAATCTTGTTCTAACACAGAGGACCAATTTTTAGTTTGTCTTATTGTATTTTTTATTTCAAAGCTCAGTGTTTTTAAGGCTTATAAATAGTTATCTTTTAATTATAATCAACACAAAAACAAAAACTTTAAATAAATTCTTCAAAAACTTACTCAGACCTTTGACAACATGTTTAGACTGTCTGTTTTATCTTGCATTCCTTCTTTCTTAAATAACCAATCATTTAACTTTAGAATTAACACTTACTGCCGGGCTCGGTGGCTCAGTCTGTAATACTGCGTCTTTGGGAGGCTGAGGTGAGTGGATTGTCTAAGCCCGCGGGTTCGAGACCCGCCTGGGCAGCAAGACCTCATCTCTACAATAAATCAAAAAATCAGCCGGGCGCGGTAGTGCATGCCTGTAATTCCGGCTACTCGGAAGGCTGAGGCGGAAGGATGGCCCAAGCCCAGCAGGCGAGGCTGCGGTGGCCAGGAGCGGCCACTGCACTCCAGTCTGGGCAACCGAGTGAGACTCCAACTCAAAAAAAAAAAAAAGAATAAACACTTACCATACAAAACTTAATACAAAATTATTCTCTTCATTTTTAAGTTTTTCTAACAAAAATGCATGTTCATATCCATTACTTTCTTCACATTTTTGTTTCCTACTTACTAGTTCCTTTCTATTTTGTTATTTCCATCCTGAATCTGTATTTTGAAATAACCTTTAATAAATTATGTCTTAGTATTTTAATTTACATGGAAATGATGCCAACATTTTGTAACTATTACATAATTTAACATAAGATGACTCTAAGTTTTTAAATTACTGATTTAAAAAAATCTTATCTTTTTTCTAGAGCTTGACCTAGTTTCCTCACAGTGTAATATTTTACAAAACTATATATACTAATACAACCAGGATATTGACATTAATACAACCAAGATAAAAAACCTTCCATCACTATAAGAATCACTTGTTTTACTTTTTTATAGCTACCTTTAATTCTGTCCTGTTCTCAGTTCCTCATTAAAACCTGGCAACCACTAATCTGTTCTCTGTTTTTATAATTTTGTCATTTTGAAAATGTTAATATAAATAATACTGTAGGCATTATGATATAATATAAATAATATTCATATATATTATATATAATATTTATATATTATATATAATGTAAATAATACCGTAGGCATTATGCTCACTGAAATTCAATTGACAAAAGGTGATTTGATATTCAAAAACACATACAAAATTTTATTTTATGTGCATAGAATGAGGAAATTACAGAAGAATTGAAACACTCTAAATTAATTTCAAATTTAAACAAAATTGTTTTTAATAAAGGACACCTTTTATGCCTTTCTTGTAATCTTTATTTTATTAAAAATGTGAAGTTTTTTGGTATGCATTAAAGAGTTATATATTTTAATTAGAATTTTAACTCTTAGTAACCTTAATTTTTAGTAAGCAATTTTGAGCTACCTCTCACATATCAGTATTTTACAAATGAGGATTGTTTAATAATTTTTAGAAACATGTTTCTCTGAAACAAATTTTATGTTTATTAATAGATCCAAAAATACTTAGTTTTTCGATTAAATGTAAGAAGTCAGTAATTTATGTTTCAATTTTTATTTTATTTGGAAATTGTTCAGCCAATGGATATCTGTTATTTAATTTAACATAAGATAACTTTAACATTTCAAAATATACATAAAGTTTATTTATAAACATTTATTGATTAATATTTACCTAATTTATTTATTTATTTATTTGTTTGTTTGTTTATTTATTTATTTATTTATTTTGAGTTGGAGTCTCACTCTGCTGCCCAGACTGGAGTGCAGTGGCCGCTCCCGGCCACCGCAGCCTCCACCTGCTGTGCTCTGGCGATCCTTCCGCCTCAGCCTTCTGAGTAGCCAGAAATACAGGCGCACGCTACCACACCCAGCTAATTTTTTATTTATTGTAGAGGTGAGGTCTCACCAAGTTGCCCAGGCGGGTCTCGAGCCCGCGGGCTCAGGCAATCCACTCATCTCAGCCTCCCAAAGCGCGGGATTACAGGCTGAGCCACTGAGCCCGGCTTACCTAATTTATTTTTAACAACTGCATCTAGATTACTTATAAGCTAGTGATTTTATAGTCTGTGAATATAATGTTAACCTGCATTAAGAAAGTTTAATTACGTGAGCACTTTGTCAATAACTCAGGTGATTTTTTTTGTCAATAACTCAGGATAGTTTTCATTAAACCAGCAATATAAAATTAGTCTTACTTATCCAAAATAATTGCACAAAGTTAATTCAGTTTTAGGCTGAATTTGTAGTCTTACAACTTTTGTGTCAAATCCCTAACACTTTAAAACATCTAGCAAAGACAACCAGAAAATTGTCTGATCAGTAAGCCCAGGAAAAAAAATACATGCTGACAATTTTGAAGACATTTCTATTTTTATTTTTCCAACAACTTTAATCCAGTTTATTTATTAAAACATTAAGTAAAACGTATCTCAGTTACTTACCATATATTTTATATGAATACTCATTTATTCAAGCCAATCTGAATAGAATTCCTTAAAGAATTTGTGGCTTACGTGGTAGATTTCACCATGTAGACACAACATAAAACGTAATACATGTACATATGTATACATACTCTTAAACACATATATAAAGATCTTATATTTTTTATTTTTTGAATTTTAGTCAGAAAAACAATAAAACACATTAGTACAAACTCACTGGTTTTTAAAATACAATCAGGACCAAATTAGATTCTGACAAAATGAGATTTGTTCACATGGCTAAATATCATTTGGCCCATAAGTAATCTAATGAAGGCTATTGACCAAAATTTGGAGAAAAGCAGTTTCCATAGCAATTTGGAGTTTAAATAAATATATGTATATATTTTTTCAAATGAGTTTCCAGTTAAATTGGCTGGTCTGGTTACTAAACTAGTCAAAGTGAGCAGAGAAGCATTTTAACAGTTTTTTCCCAGATTTCTTTCTTTTCTTTCTTTTTTTTTTTTTTTGCCCCTGCATGGCAAAAAAATTTGCTATGTCCAACAGAGATAAATTATGCTATTGCTCTGAGCCAAGATTTTTGCCCATTTTCTCTGATTGCCTAACTTTTATAAACATTTATCTAGTTCTTTCCTCTTAGACTATCAATTTTTCAATTAACTTCCATCATCCAATTAATAGTCAGTCAAACTTAAGTATATATTTCCAAGAGATGTCTGGGTTGATGGTTAACATGAAACTATTGTAATATGTAAAAATATCGGTTTGAAAGCACTCTAAGATTTCTTTTAAAATCTTGCTAGAATGCTACAAGCAGTGAATTTTATTTCAACATCAGTAGAAAAGTCAGGAGATTCAAAGAAGGCAGAAAAAAAGAGATACAAAATTTAGAAGGTTCTACATGTTTATTCAATCATTGCAGATTTTAAAAGAGAGTATGAATAATGACCACATGAGCTCTGAATTATCCTTATTACAATGTACCTGTTAGTTTTAAAATGTGTATAAGTACGAGCCATACTATGTAGCTGACTAAACCCCAGAAAATATTGGCATTCCTTAATGTTCAAGAATCCCATTCTATTTCTTATTAACTTTTTTTTTTTTTGGAGTTGAAGTTTCACTCTATCACCCAGACTGGAGTGCAATAGTATGCTGGACTCAGGCAATTCTTCCATCTCTACCTTCCAAGTAGCTGGAACTACAGGCATGCACCACCACACCTCAGGTAATTTTTTGACTTATTGTAGAGATGAGGTCTCAAGCCTAGTCCCAAACTCCTGCAATCTTCTCACCTTCATGTCCCAGTAATCATGCCCCAGGTACTGGGACTATAAAGCATGAGTTGTACTACTGTGCCTGGCATTTAATAACTTTTTTTGAGAACAGAAACAAATTCTATAAATCCTGTTAAAGAATGTGATAAGTTTAGATGGTGGCAACCACCTAGTGATTTTTAATTATCCATTTGCATATACCATTTAGAATGTTTATTTTTGCTCTCAGGAGATTTTAAAAATAAGGAAGGGAAAAACAGTCAAATTTTTTATGGATGTGTGTAACCAAACCAAAATAAAACTAAGATAAGAGCACTCAATCTTGAACAGCTGGCCCTCGGTGTATGTGGGTTTCACCTCTGTGGACTCAATCAACCCCAGATTAAAATCCAGATATACACATCAAACAAAATATTAAATTAGGTATGCAGGAAAAAGTGAATTCACCATAGGTTATGTTTCACAGACAAATTAATGCTGTAGAAACCAGAGTACTCAAATACTAGTCTTTATGCCAGAAAGAACTTGCCAGAAAAAAGTCTTTTATTATACCCAGAGAAATGTAAGTTTCTTTATTAAGACAACCTTATAACCATACCAAATTCCGAATAAACTAAAGAGCATCTATGAAAAAGAAGAAAGCTCAATCTGAGAGAAGACTCATCTGAGCAGGAAAAAAATGTGTGAACTGTGGAAGCAACGTGTTCTAAGGGTTTAAATAATTTACAGATTTATGGATTTTTAAAAATCACCAATGCCTTTGGATAGTAATCTTTCTTCAGATCCTATTTTTGATAATATTTGTGTCAATTCCAATAAGAGAAAGGTTCTCTAAAAGAAAATATTCAAGGATAGGCCATTGCAATAAAAATATTTAGGCCACAGTAAACTATGTGCATATTCAGGGAAGTAAAGAAAGACTAAGGCTCTTAAAGAAAAAACTGAGGAGATTACATAATTATTTTAAAATAATTAACCTTGACTACAAGAATCAAAAACAAAGTTGGCACCAGTCCACAGTTCAACAGGCAGTGCTCACAGAAGTATTTTTTGTGTAAGATTGTAGTGACCTTTGCACAAGATTGCAGATTTTGCAGAGCCTTTTGTGACAGACTTTGTTTTCAGGCAATTTTGCATGAGAACCCACCTGGAATTACCTTCTTCAGTTCCATTTGTCATGTTTGTTTATTCGTTTTTGTTTTTAACACAAATGACTCCATTTTGATTCTGACAACTTATAAATTCCAAGTCACACTTATTTGACATTATGTTAAAGTTGCAAGTCCAATTTACTTCAATGCTGTATTGTGGGAGATCTAGCTTATTGCCCTTGTCTTCTATCTTTCCTCCTTTTGCTTCTGTATAAAATCCATTTGACTTTAGTAATCTGATTCTGGTAAGTGTGAACAAAGACAATAGTGAGACTGGACTCCAAAAGTAGGTTATGAATACAGGCAATTTTAAAGCCAATAAAGTGTATTTCTTAAAGTCTTGACCCCAGGTACTTTCAGAGCACAAAGGTGACTTTACACAACTAGAAGATAGGTTGTGAAACGGGTGGAACCCCATCCAGGAGCAATGCTGGGCCAAGTACATGATAACTTGGAAGTATCTCTTGAGAGTTATCTAGTGTTGCAGATGAAGCAGGCAGGGGGAGTTGACTTGGTCTATTGTCCACTTAGATAAAGTTTCTTCTTCATGTAGACTTTGAGCACCTGAAATTTGAGGTATACCAGGCACAATTCTGTCTCTTAGAACCCATAATCTTACCATACAAAATTTTACCTCAAGAAATATGAGAAATTTTCAGAGTATGGCAAAAGTTTAGCCTTTTGGCCCAGGAAAATATTTTGCTGTTCTACAAGCAACTGCCACCAATTAAAGTGCTGAAATATTCTCATTGTTTGTAGAAGAACTCATTCCCAAGACATTTGTCCTTTGTGTTTCACTCTCATTCTTGGGACTGCAGGGATTCTGAAAATTTTGTAGATGGTCAAAATAAATATGATAATATAATTCCATTCAAATTTATCTCTTCTTTTCCAAAAACAATATACAGTTGGCCCTCAGTATATGTGGGTTTCATCTCTGTGGACTCCATCAACCACAGATCAAAAATATTAAAATGTCAAAAAAGTAACAATGCAACAATAAAAAAATACAATTATCAAATATAGTATGCCAACTATTTATATAATATTTAACTTGTATTGGGTATTGTAAGTAATCTAAAAATGATTTAAAGTCTACAGGATGATGTACATAAGTTATATGCAAATACTAAGCCATTTTATATGAGACTTGAGCATTTTGAACTTTGGTATCTGAAGGAGGTTCTAGAACCAGTCCTCCATGGGTATAAAAATTGGCTGTATAGAGAGAAATTTATGAGGTATTAGAAAGGTATGGAAGGCAAATTGAAAAAAAATAATAATGCTTTGGCATTCCTCTGAAGCATCAAACATATTCTTAAAAGAGACTGTGTTTTAATTTTTTTCTCTCACTTTTTATTTTATCTTCTTCCTCTTCTCTGTTTCTCTCTTCTTTTCTCACCATTTCTATTTTCTCTTCTTTATTTGCTGTGTGGGTTGCCATGCATTTTCATTTAAAGACTATATAACATAGAGATTAGAAGTAGAGGTTCTGCAGTGAAGATGCCTATATTTATTTCCAACTATTATTTTATATATATTCTGAGAAAGATACCCTTTTTAAATTTCAAACTTCTCATTTTTAATATGGACATGAAAATGCTAGCTAAATAAATGGTTTTTGTGAGAATTAAGTAATAATTAAAATGAAGTACAGTGTATACATCAGTCACTCTATAGATATTAGGTAATGTGTAATTTTATAATTATTTAGCTTAAATGAAATTAACAAAATTATAATAAATTATGTTAACTAGCATCAATATTTGTTCAGTGAATCGGGGAACTTTCCTTTTTTCTTTTGTTTTCCTACATAGTTAGGTAACAGAAAAATAAAAAAGAACTCACCTAGAAAACTATTTGACTACTAAAACAATGTTTACTCTTTGATAATTTTTTCTTTTTGATAATTTTTTCTGTGTATTCTCTGTATGCTATCAGTTTAGCTTATTGAGAGAAATAAATGTATTTTAACATTTGTTTCAAATGTATTATTATAAAATTTTATTAAATATTCTTTATCTGATTACTTGAATTCATTTGTTGTCTTTCACTCTGCATGCCAATGTATATATGTTTTCTTTTTTCTTAAGCAAATTTGTCAGCTGTGTCTGTTTTATTAATTCTTTACAAGCATTAGACTTCATTTTACTTACAAATTTTTGATGTTTTTAATTTTTTTCTTAACTTTTCTCTTCTTTTTCATTGTACATATTCCCTTTAATTACATTTTTGCACCTTTTATCAATTGTTTTAATTGGAATATATAATTTTTTTACTTTTTTATTAAATACTCTAAGTCTTCCATTTTTTTCATTGAATAAAGTGATTTTCATTGATTCTCAGAGATTGAACTTTCTCCGTGTATGGTCCTTGAGCAACCTGGATGTTTGTCAAAAGCAAGATGCCTGGGACTGTCAAGCATGCCAGCATTAGAATTTTATAAGGCAAACACTACACACTTTCATTAAAAATATAATATTTAACCACAATAAAATCTGTATTTTTTAGTTTAGCAATCTTCATTAGTTTTTTATTACATAAAATTTCAGCTTAGTTTTTTAATCTAATATTAATTTTAACAAGAGGGGACCCCCCCCCAAAAAAACCCTGGAATTATTTTTAGTAGGGGAGGCCTCATTTAATACAGGCTTCCACCACTAGGTACATGTTCTAGGGACCCACCTGCATCAGTATATCAACTAGTATTGTTGTGAGAGACTGTGATCAGCATCAGTGAGTTTTTATGAAGAGATTCTTTCAACGGTTTGCCTATTTATGATTGGTGATTTACCCATACCATGCTGAGTTTTCAGCAGATTTTAACCCAAAGCATCATGACCCCATGCCCCACCCTCCCTATTCACCTGATCTCACCCCAAGTGACATTATTTGTTTCCCTGGATGAATAAAGTCCTCAAAGAAAAATATTTTGCCAATGTGGAATAGGTGAAACAAAAAATGGCAGCAGAACTAAAAGGCATTAAAATCAATGAGTTCAAAAACTGTTTTGAGCAGTGGAAAATGAAAGGCGATGGCGCACAGTGAGGCTCAACACTCGTTAAGGCCAAGAGATTTAATGGGTCGAGCGCGGTGGCTACAGGACCTGGGGGTCAGGCTGTAGCCCTGAAGCAAGGGCGCGGCGGCTTTTATAGGGACTTATGGCAACTTGTCAGCTGTTTATAGGTTGACTGGCAGAGGTTTATTTAGCATTACTGTTGCCAGGGCCTGTTGGCAGGTGTTTCCGGCTTGGGGTGGAAAGCTTTGGCCCGCTGGAGAGGGCGTGGAAATTGGGTCGCCATCTTAGGCGTGGTAATGGGTCAGGTGGCAGGGGGATTTTGGGGGCTCCGCATGTGGCTGGGCCTTCATTCCCACCTCTTTGGTTATATGGGAGAGGGGCGACGTTTGTCTGACTGGCTGCTTCCTGCTGATGGTGGGGAGGGGGGGAAAGTGGGCGAAAGGCCAAGCTGCATGAGGCCCCACAAGTAGGCGCCAGAGGCAAAAATTTCATTTGGGTGGAAGTCCTGGAAGGTGCCTTGTAAGTGGAAAATGGCAAGCTGGTCAGGCCAATCATCCAGCGGACACAGGAAAGGAAGAAGCCAGCTGTCACAAAGATGATGATCAAGAAATGCTGAAAATCTGAGTGATAAGTAGTAGGGGGAAAACTTTAGGGTGGACATGTCTGAAACGAGAAAATATGGTTAGTGGTCGGCAGGGTTGGGGTTGATAAAACTCAAATCTTCACTGGGTAAGAGGTCATAGTTTTGTAGAAGAAGTTGGTTGAGGGTCTGGTTGGACACCTTTAGGAGTTGTGATTGGAGGAATTTAATAATACATGGTAGGAAGGAGCAGAGGATAAAGAGGAGAATGGCAGGGGTGACAATGGGTAAAATCCAGGTAAGTAGGGAGCTTTGTAGTAGGTTGTCAAAGGATGAGGATTTTGTCTTTTGGAGTTGTGTGGAAAGGTGTTGAAGCTTTTTTATGTTCTGTTCCACAACTCCTGACTCATAAACATAGTAGCAGCACTCTTCTTGGAGAAATAGACAAGTTCCTCCTTTTTCGGCCATTAAAAGATCTAGGGCTCCACGATTTTGGAGGGCCACTTGTGCCAGGCTTGTTATTTGTGTTTGTAGTGATTGGAGGGAATCGGAGGTGGCATCTAAGGCTACCTGGATATGAGTGCGTAAGTCTTCTAGGGCCCGTAGTGAGTATTCGAAAGCCCCTCCTGACAGTCCTATGGAGGTGATTGTGGAAGCCAGAGACAACCCCACCATGACCGGAAGGAAGACAGCCCTCTTGTGTCTGTGTCTGAGAGTTAAGAGGACTTGGAGGTTGGTGGTGGAGTAAAGAGAGAGCTGTGGAATTAGCATGACAACTATACAGGGAGAGGTGAGATTGGAAGTTTGAGAGAGGAGCGTGCCATTGTACCATAGGAAGAGATGGGGCGGGAGAAAATGTCTATCTGTTGGGTTTATGCTGGTTGAACAGAGAGAATTATTTGTATGGGTATTGGGGGCGCTGGATGGCCCAATATAAAGGTAAGAGGAGTTCGTGTGGCTTGGTGATGGCCTCTCCAGTGGAAGACAGGTTGAGGGTATTATTACTAGTGGGTGAGGCAACCAAAGGAACGGTGGCCAAAGGAACGGCGGTTGGTGTAGTGAGGCACAAAGGAAGCATTGTGTGGAGGGAAGGGAAGGAAAAGACTAATTTAAGAAGCGAAGAGTGTGGCCTATTATGGTAAGCCAAGAGGAGAAGTGTTGGGAGGGTGACACGGACGGGCTTCTGAGGAGGGGGGTAGCAGGTCTACTGCTGCCAGGAGTTGTTTTTTGGGGGGTTTTATGTGTTCCACTACTGACACTCTGGTAGAGGGAGTAAAGGTGGAACAAGAGATTGATAGATGTCTGGTGGGACGGGTATATCATTCCTTTGGATAGACAGCAACATATATAAGGTGTTTCCACATGTCAGCCGTGGGATCGGGAATGTCAAAGGTGAATTTTGAAAAGAGGCCTCCCCGTCCCAGATTACTCTTGTAGTGGTGGACAAGGAAGCTTGGCCTGTTATATTTTTTTTGGTGATGGACTCATCAGCATAGTGTATTATGCATGACCAATAGGGGCAGCCCCCATACTGTTCCAGCCACCATTTGCAGTAGTTTTGGGTTCTTCTATTATTCATATATAGGGCCAATGAGCATCTGACAGGCTTATTGAATCTCTTAAGCTAAGAGAGATAGGGGCTGAGCAGTTGTTGACCGGACATGTTTGGGTGTCTAAGTCTTTAACCGTGTCTATTCTGTTGGCCTTACATAGCTCGTAAATGGTGAATCAATAGTGGAGGACAGCTGAGGTA
Organism: Carlito syrichta; assembly: GCF_000164805.1. Lineage (NCBI taxonomy): Eukaryota > Metazoa > Chordata > Mammalia > Primates > Tarsiidae > Carlito > Carlito syrichta. The sequence goes on from NW_007260474.1 coordinate 350,263, forward strand.
ATGGGTGAGAATGGGAGAGAAATGATAAGGAGGAAAATAGTAAGCATGTTGTATTTTATGTACAGCAATGTGTGAGAATTATAAAGAGGAGGAGCAGGAGGAAGGGTAGAACTATTAGGAGTGGAAGAATTAAAGTGATGACCATTTGGTGGAGGGTAGCTCTAGGTGTAGGCGATAATTTTGGATTTAGGGTTTTGGGTTTTCGGGGATGGTGGACAGGGAGGGGGAGCGGGCGACTCGGGATATTCGAAGTTTGAGAGGCTGGTCTGGAATTATGGAGCAAGAATAGGTCGGCAGCTCTGTGGAGGAAGTAGTAAAGGATGGCAAGTTAGTAGGTTTGAGGCGAGACATGTGAATCCAGGGACTGAGTTGGCCTTTGGTGACGAGCAGCCTGGCTGCTGTGGGGGTGGAGAGGACTACTTAGAAGGGTCCCTGCCATTTCGGTTGTAAGCAAGTTTTGGTTTCTAGGTCTGAAAGAAAAACCCATTGTCCCGGGTGAGAGGCTTTGGATTTTGTGTTTTTGTGGAAGCCGGCAAAAGGAGATCTTGATATTGCCAGATATTGGAACGGATCAAGGACAGAAGGGGGTAGGTTATATGAAGGGGGATGTGAGGTGGAGAGGTTGGAATACCAGGAGGAAGTGCAGGTCTGCCATATAGGACCTCGAAGGGTGAAAGCTGAGTGGGCTTTTTAGGGAGGACGCGAACGTGGAAGAGAGCCAGGGGAAGGAGGGACACCCAGTCCTGGTGGAGTTCGAGAGAGAGTTTAGTGAGGATATCCTTTAGTGTGCAGTTAGTTCATTCAAGCTTTCCTGATGATTGAGGGTTGTAGGGAATGTGGAAGTGCCACTTGATGTTGACGGTCCCCGTCAGAGACTGAATGACTTGTGAGGTGAATTCAGGCCCATTATCTGACTGAAGAGAGAAGGGGAGGGAGTGAAGTGGGTTGTGGGGAGGGAGGCCAGAAACTAGAAGCCAAAAGGAGAAGTAGGGAAGTTGTTGGTAGTGGGTTGGTGAGGGCAGCGTTGGGGTTGAAGATGATGGATGCCTAAAATTTGACCAGGATGTCCCTACCCATAAGGGGTATAGGGCACTGAGGCATGACCAGGAAGGAGTGGGTAAATGGGAGGCTGGCAAATATGCATGTTAGCGTAGGAGTTGTGCGTGGGATGAAGGTTTGGCCCCCTATCCTGACTACCAGGGACTGGTCCCCAGAACTCCTGTAGGACAGAGAGGGTGGCTCCAGTGTCTAGCAGGAAGAGGATGGGACATCTGTCAACTGTAATTTTGACCCTAGGCTCCCGAACATTTGAGATATATGTCCGGTGGGGAAGCCCAGGGCCATGTCATTCCAAAGCGGCCACACCCAGTAAATCCAGGGTGGGGTTGGTAGTTGACCCGACTCCTCTCTGGGGGCCGGGGCAATCCACTGCACAATGTCCTGGAAGGTTGCACTTGGGGCATGGTTTTGGTGGGAGTTTAGGGCAGGCTCGCACCCAGTGTCCCTCCTTGCCGCATTTGAAACAGGGCCCTGGAGGGTTTTTTTTCTGTTTTGGACGCCTCCTCTACTACTGCCGGGGCCGATGTCTGTCCCATGGAGAGCCTGAGTCAACATCTGGTATTTTTGCCGCTGGGCCTTTTCGTCCTGGTTGTGGTATACTTTGAAGGCGGCAGCCAAAACCTCATTTTGGGGTGCAAGAGGCCCTTGGTCTAGCTTTTTAAATTTAGCTTTAATGTCAGGATAGCTTTGGGAGAAGAAATAAGTCATAAGAAGTTGACGGCTGTCTGGGGTTTCAGGGTCCAAATTAGTAAATTGTTGGAGGGCCTTGGTAAGGCGATCAAGGAAGGAGGAAGGGTTTTCGTTTTTGTCTTGGACCACTTCCTGGAGTTTTTCAAAATTAACAACCTTTTGCGCTGCCCGTCTTAACCCAGAAATGAGACAGGTGGAGAACTGATCTCTGGAACCGAGGCCGTTGGGGAAGTTATAGTTCCAGCCAGGGTCTTGGTCTGGGACTACCACTGCCCCAAGGAGGTGTGCTGGGGAGGTGCGATGGACCTCGTCTGCATATGTTCTAGCCTGTTCCCACACCCTTCTGCACTCTTTGGGAAATAGGGTGTTGGAGAGAACTATGTAGATGTCGTGAAAAGTGAGGTTATAGGCTTGGAGAAAATACTGGAATTCTTTGATGTAGGTGGTGGGATTGGTTGTAAAGAACCCAAGGCACTTTTCTACCTGGGACAGGTCTGAGATAGAAAATGGGACGTGAACTCAGACAATGCCTTCAGCACCAGCCACCTTGTGAATAGGAGCGAGGGTGGTTGGAACTGTCTTGGAGTGGGTAACAGGAGGACTGCATGGGGTGGTAGGAGGTGGGGGAAGGGGTGGATAGAGGTTGGGGACAGTTGGGGCAGATGGGGAAGGCAGTCGTTGGGAAGGGAGCTGTTGGGGGTGGCAGGTGTTGGAGCAGAGGAGGCTGTCGATAAGGAGGGGGCTCATCTGCCGGGTTGAAATCAGAGACAGAAGAGGGAGGTGGATGAGATGAGGGAGGGGATGTAGAGAGTGTTTTTGTGGCCACGAGAAGGTATAACGGTTTACACTGTAGACAGAGGCGAGGATGTTCCCGGAGTAAAGAGAAAGATTGGACATAGGGAATCTCTGTCCACTTTTTTGAATGCTCACAAAAGTTGTAGAGGTCCTGTATTATGTCGGGGTTTAGAGACCCATAAGGGGGCCACTTATTTTGGTTGTCTAAGTGATAGGTAGGCCAATCTTGGATGCTGAAGCGAATTAAATGCTTGGGTTTAATGTCAGGAGTGAGAGAGAGAGTGGAGAGGTTGTCTAAGAGGCATTTGAGGGGAGAGTCAGCCAGCAGGGATGACGAATTTCCTATTTTAACAGCTGGGGCTGAACAGAGCGTCCCCTGGACAACCGGCTGTTAGGATATGAGGAGGTTTCAATAAAGCCTGTCATCACAGATCTTTATTACAACCCGCGATTCTCCTGGAGAATCGGAGAGGTTGAGGGCAACCTGGTACCAGGATTTTTGACAAAGGGGATGCCCAAAACTGGACAGTGGGAGGGAGCAGACTTGTAACACCTGACGGCCGAGGGAGGAGAGAACCAGTCCTGGACTGATTTATGGTGATTTTAGGATTTTATGGAGAGAGAGCGGCTGTTTGGCGTCTTAAAGACTGGGTGGGATGAAAAAACAGTAGGGGTCTGCTGTGGTCGTAAAGACCTAGGTGGGTGAGGGGAAAACCAGTAGGGGTCTGCTGTGGCCTTAAAGACCTAGGTGGGGTGTGGTCCCCCCCCCCCACCTGGGGCTGGAAGAGTTGCCAGACGATCAACGGTCAGTTTCCTCTGGTTATCCTGGGCAAGGTTTTAGGTTTTCCAGTTAGGGGCACTTACCAATCTGAGGGCCGGTGATGGATGCAGTGCTGGCATTCAAGAAAGTGGGTGAAGGCCTTAAGGGGTGAGCCCCGATGGCACCAGAACGGGGTCTCGCCTGAGGGTGAGAGGAACCCGATCTGAGTCACGACACCAATGAAAGGTGGTGACGCACAGTGAGACTCAACACCCGTTAAGGCCAAGAGATTTAATGGGTCAAACACGGTGGCTGCAGGACCTGAGGGTCAGGCTATAGCCCTGAAGCAAGGGCACGGTGACTTTTATAGGGACTTAGGGCGACTTGTCAGCCGTTTATAGGTCGGCTGGCAGAGGTTTATTTAGCATTGCTGTTGCTGGGGACTGTTGGCAGGTGTTTCCGGCTTGGGGTGGGAAGTTTTGGCCCGTGGGAGAGGACGTGGAAATTGAGTCGCCATTTTAGGTGAGGGAGCCTCCACCATCTTAGGCGTGGTAATGGGTCAGGTGGCAGCGGGATTTTGGGGGTTCTGCATGTGGCTGTGCCTTCAGAAAAAGCATCTTGATAGGTGTATTTCATCAAATGAAAAGTATGTCGAAGGTGACTGAAGTTTACACATGTAAGAATAAATACACAATTTTTATAAATAAACTCTATTTTGTTTGCTTTTTTCTTTTCTTTTTGGTCTTCCCTCATATTTTAGGTATTTCAAATGTTGTAAAACTTATGTTATAGTTTAACTTTTCTTTTTCTTTTTTTTTTTTTTT
>NW_007260474.1:354410-373095 GCF_000164805.1 Carlito syrichta
GTGCGCGCTACCATGCCTGGCTAATTTTTTTATTTATTGTAGAGATGAAGTCTTGCCAAGTGGCCCAGGCGGGTCTCGAACCCATGGGCTCAGGCAATCCACTCACCTCAGTCTCCTAAAGGCATGGGATTACAGGCTGAGCCACCGAGCCTGGCAGTTTAACTTTTCATTATTGACTTTTTTATTTCTTACTTTTGGCCGGAGAATGCAGCAGAAACACCTTTAATATTTATAACTTATTTACATACTTTTTGTAGTCAAACATAAAATTCTCTTTAAGATTTTCTTGTGAACAAAAAGTAGAATCTGTTTATTATAGCATTCAAATCATTTTTATACTAATCCACATTATATCTTCTTATTGCTCAAATTCCACAGGAGAGTATTAAAACCTCTCACTATGACTGTGACTTTTCAAAGTTTCCTTGTCTTTTTAAAAATTTGTTTTATGCATTTCACTGCTTACATACTTCATAAATATATTTCATCCTTGATTATATATTGTTTCATGATCAAAAAGCATTTTTCTTTTGATAATCTAATACTTTTGGCATAAATTTCTATTTTAATTTATATGCTTTTATTTGAAACATTGATACATCCTTGTTCCTAGTGTTATGCAACTGCAACTTTTTAAATTTTTATTATTTTTTTGCTCCATTTACTTTTTAAAAAGAGTACTAACCCATTCATGATTATTATGATAAATGATATACTTGATCTTATTTTTAACATCTCATATACTATTATTTTTATCAGTATCTTAAATTTATAATCTCAAAAATTCTTAGACCTGATTGAATTAAACCAAAAAATGTATTTGTAACAGCTTATCACTTCAACTAAAGGATTCACTGCATGTTGAGATTTAAAGCATTTTATCTTGTATGTTCTACTTGTTTAAGGTGGAGGAATTCTTCCTTGTAGATCTTCTACGAATGAATCTGAATCTTGATTTGATAACATAGACATTGAACTTTTTTCCTAGAGTAAAAATTGGATAGCAGATATCTATATAGATCTTCATAGAATATAATTTTTGCAATAATGCTAATATATGCCCTTGCAGAATTTTGCACTCTGGCTGTAATTTGCATAACTAAATGCCTTGAAAATATTATATAACTCATACATAATATATATGTTAACTTTTTCATAAGTTTATAGTTTGTGAAAGGCTTTCTACTCATCCTTTGACAAGAATTTATTTACCAAAGATGAGGAGTTATTATGCCCTAAATCACAACCACTTTGAACAAGTATGCAATCTTTTTTATTAAAGAAATTGAAAAAATTATAAACTGTGTTGAAAAAATATAAAGTATGAAAAATTTCTCACATCAAAATTTAACTCTAATGGCATACCAGAAGTTACAATTATTCACACATTGCTTTAGGATATATTTCTATGAAGTAAAATCATTTTAGTATTTAGCTTGAAGTTGATAATTCATTTTTAAGGATCTACAATTTATGTATAAAGCTTTTTAATATTTGTAATACTCATAGTAATAATGAGGTTTAGTTCCCCTTCTCCCCAATTTTCTTTGCCAGGTTTGAAAACGTTTTATTTAAAAGGCATTTGCTATAAAAGAAAGTGCACTTTTGGAACCTTAGCCAGTATAATTAATGCCATTACACTTAAATGCATCAACAAGCTCAAATTGATATAGCTTGTACAACAAAAAATGGGATTTTTTTTACTATAAGCTACTTCCTTTAGTTAAAAAAATCAAGAGTTATGAGTTAAATGTTCCCATATAAATGTATTTATCAAAGAGCATGGCACTATTTGAAATGGGTCTTTTTGCTTTTGATGTTAGCAAATAAGGTAAAACAATGACATCAAAGATGTGTGATGGACATTTCCTTTGACTAATGTGTTAGCCTTGGGAATTCTATTAAAACTGTAATGACCTCTGGCTAGAAAAGGTGAGCTTGTTTTTTTCAAATATTTACTTGGCCATTTTCAAAAAGGAAAATGACATCAACAATTTTTAGGCACATTTAAAATTACCTATAACTCTATTAACCCTAGTACAATTATTTTAAAGTTCTTATATCTTAAATTGTTCATTTGCCTATAAAAATTTTTTGTCATTATAAGCATACCATGTATACCACTTGGTAATTTAACATTTTCTACTACATTATATTATAAAAAATATACATAATTCTACATATTCTTTATATTGCAAATTCCTTTTTAACACATAAGGAAGAAGAGAAGCAACATTTTTAGGAGAGAAAAAGGAATTAAGTCATAAGCAAAGTTGTGGGAAATGTTTTGTTGTTTAGATCTTGTTTTACTCAATGAAAGATCTTTAATATAATTACTGGGTTAGTTTATGCTCATAAGTGATTTTCCTAGTTTGTCAGAGGGCAATGACTAACACTGAAACTTGGACCTAGAGCAAATTACCTTTATATCACTTTTACTTTCTATTTCCATGAAACCTTGGAAGTCTTGTCCTAAAGTCAGTTCCCGCGCCTCCCAGCCATTTTCAACATAGGTTTTCTCCAAATATAAAACAAATGATATAAGATAGACTTGAACACATGTTTTTGTGTCTAGCTAAGAAAACATACATACAATACTTTGGAAACTTGATGGTAGGTCACTAGGGAAATATGTTTAGTCTCTAAATATATGTGAAATCATAAAATAATATGTTTATATACTTGGTTGCTCTTTGACTTTTCTTCAGAACAAGTCACATCCCTTGTTTCCCCTTCCACCTCCACACATCTTTCACATCCGTTTTTTTGTATGTGTGACTAATTCTCACTGGTTCTATTCCATCATCTTAAAATGGCTTAGTTGATTGAGAAAGTCCAGGATGTTATAGTTTATCCATCTTCTCAGCACATCTGAGTATACTAATACAGAGTTTGGGAAACAGCAACAGTGGCCCAGATGAAATATGCAGATGGAAATTTCTCATTAAATCTCCTCATTTAAATTCATTGTTTAATTTAATATCATTTTATATTCATTAAGATTTACATAATAAATTAGACCCAGACGACTGACTTAATATCATTTCTAGTGCCACTACAATGACCCCCTCCACTCACCCACAATGCCATGTGCTCCCAAATCCCTCAATTCTCTCATGTCATTTTGCAAAACAGATGGCCACACTTGGGGAGTAGTGATATTCATTCTTCATTCCAGACAGGTTAACAGAGCATCTTCTAAACACTTAGCATTTTTCTAAGCAGCATGGGAAATGCAAAGAAGATGAAGTTCTTGAACTTAAGGGACATAGAATGTAGTTGTGGAAGCAAGAAATATTGATAGGAACACTTCCATAACCAAACAGGGCAGCAAAGTAAAGTGCCAGGTCTAAGAAAAGAAAGCAAACATTTTAGACATTCACAAAATGATTGAGTTCCAAGCATGCTAATGAGAGAAGAATCTAAAATCTGGCTTTACCGCTTTAATATTTATCACTTTATCACTTTATAATGTGCCATGCCTTGTATCTCAATTGTGTACTAATTCCATAAATAGTTCTGACTCATCCATAGTTGTGAGGATCTATCATAATCTTCAGATGTCTACTGTCTCATCAGCTTATTTATTTGCTTCTGCAGCCTACCAAACTCACTAGAATAGTGGAAAGAACATCTAACTTTTCTCAGTTTCAAATTGTGGCCTAATTATCATCATACCCTACAGTTTATATTTCAAATTTCCTGCTTCAGCTTCTTGCCTTGCTGCTGACTTTCTTTCCTTGTCCTACTTTTCCATCTTGGTAAATTTCTGGAACTCACTTTGGTAGGTTTTTGACCTACATCTTTAATCTGTTCTCAAGTGACAAGGTCTCACTCTGCTCACTCTTATTCTGCTTGGTTTGCTCTATGACTTTTCCTCAGAACTCGAATCTATTGAGCTGACCGATCCAACTATCACACAGGTTTCTATGGTTTCTCCTGCTATGTACATACCTCTCTTTTCAGGTTTTCTGTACAGCAAACTCTAAAAAACTTGTTCTCCCTGGAATCTCTTCTCCTCCTCAATTCATGAATTTAAGTGGGCTCTACCTGTTGGATCCTGAATACTCTCTCAAGGAAGAAACCTGGAGTAATAATAAACTGTCATGTGGAGGGAGGTGCTACTTTCATTTAGTGAATAGAAGCCAGAAATGCTACTAAGCATTTTATAATATAAAGGACAGTACCCCACTGTCAAGTCCAAAGTGTCAGTAGTGTTGAAATTGAGAAACTCTTTCTTAGACATGTTCAACAAAACCAGAATTTTGAGCAGCATTATACTCATTTTTTCTTCTCTTTCTGTATATTTTAGTTCTAACAGCTAGTTTTGTATTTGAAATCAGTTCAACTTCTGCATATTAGCTGGCATATTCAAGGGGAGAAATTACTGCTTTTTTTTTTTTTTTTTTTTTGGCCGGTGATTGGGTAAAGGCCACAATAAGATCTGAAGGAGAAAAGATAAGAAGAGGAAAAAAAAAAAAATCAGTAAGATACAAAGATATAGAAGGACTGTTAAATTTGCTGTAGTTCCCAAGTAAAAAATTCAATTGAAATTTGTTAAATATTGATATTTGCCTAGATTACTATATTTTAACATCCTACACTGATTCTGCAAAACCTACCAGGTGGCAATGTTCTAATTATGCAAAGACTAGAGCAGTTAAGTGCCTGAGGTGGTATAGATGATGGATAAGAGTTCGAATTTGAACACAGTTCTGTTGGACTACGGAGACTTCAGCTGTCAGCCACCACTTCACATGCTGCAGAAACATCAGAGACGGTGTGATGTGTGTGAAACATTAAGTTGTTGAGTGAAAAGATTTCATTTACTGTGTCATAACTAAGATTGTGGTTGGAGGTAGGGAGAGCCCTGTTCTGACCTTGGGACAAAATAGGGCAGTATAAACTGGCCACCTGGAAAACCTAGAGAATGTTATCTCAAGGAATTGTGCAGTTTTTAGTAGTTCTAAGGGGAGATAAGCCTTATGGAGAAAGACTTTTAAAAGGTAGAGAAATTACTCAACTTTTAAAAAATATATTCATAGTGAGAGTTTTATGAATCATGTGGCACAGCAATCTCCATATAACATTAAAAGGAGGACATTTTTGTTCTTCAGTTTACAACTTTCTAATGAGGAAAAAATTCTGAAAGTAACGGAGCTCTTTTTGGTCTAAATTTAATGATTATTTGAAAAATAAATTACCAAGTTGAACAGAATAGGAACCATATATCTGCATTGGATTGTAATATTAATCTACATGCTTTTTTTCCCTGAAGATGTAGCATTGGTTTGGAGTAACAAAGGTTAGGTATAGTTTGCACGCATCTGGCCTGCCTTCATTGAATCTTCATGGTTCTCACATTCCATGTAAGTATCTCTAGGCTGACTCCTCCTTGACACCATCTATACCAAATGAAGTATGCAGGGTGTGCTTGAGAGCTTTATAACCAGTCCCTGCAAGTTTTTTGTTTGTTTTGTTTTTTCAGGTTCAAAATCTTTATTATTGCTATTATATATAAGCCGGAATGGTCTCCTCCAAATGAAAAATACATCCTTTGTTACACGTAGGGCAAGTTTTAAAATCTCATTTTTTTGCTAGTGGAATTGTTCCAGTAAATCATTTATTTCCAGTTAACCCCAGACATGATAAGCAGTCTAGTCTCTACATTTTGTTAGTTGGTTATTACCGTCGCACCCTGACAAGTTTTAGGCTTACCTATCCCCTCAAAGTCAGATCTATGTAAGACCTTGTCATTAACAGATGTGTGTGTTTGTGTCAGCCTCAATAAAATATGACTCATATATTAGATCATTATTCTACTCTATTTTTTCTTTTCTTTCAATTTCTTTTCTTATTCTAGTCCATTCCATTTTGACTTATTCTATTTTATTTCATGTTTAAAAAATGCTAGTGAATTAACAACTAAGCTGATGTTGTAGCCCGACAATGGACTGCAATCAAATAATTTAAATTTATTTATACTCTTTCAGTTTTTTAAAGCAGCAATTAAAAGTCAGTGTCTTTTTTTATTGCTAGTACCCATTTTAAACAATGCTGGGATATAATTCTCATACCACAAACTCACCTATTTGAAGTGCATAGTTCAATGGTTTTCAGTATATTCTATGCATTGTATAACCATCACAAAATTATAATTTTGTAATATTTTTATCATCTCCCCAAATATCCCATACCTGTTAGTAGTTACTCCCCATTCAATCTCCTCTCCTGCTAAGCCTGGATAACCACGAATTCAGTTCCTGTCTTTATAAATATAATATTTTTCTTCTAAGCATTGCATATGAATGGAATTACACAATATGTACTCTATTATGACTGGTTTAACTTAGTATAAACATTTTCAAGGCTTATGCATGTTATAGCATATATGAGTACTTCATTTTCTCCAACATTGGTTTTCTAATTTTATAATAATATTAATTAAACAATATTATAATTTTATAATAATCTTACATTTGTATTTATAGGGTGCATGTGATATTTTGTTACATTCATAAAATGTGTAAATGATCAATTCAGGGCTTCTGAGGTATTCTTAATTTGGGGTACTTATCATTTCTATGTGTTAGAAACAATTCAAGTCCTCTCTTGTAGCTACTTTGCAACGTTTTTCTTTTTTTTTTTTGAGTTGGAGTCTCACTCTGTCGCCCAGACTGGAGTGCACTGGAGTGCAGTGGCCGCTCCCGGCCACCGCAGCCTCGACCTGCTGGGCTCCGGCGATCCTTCCACCTCAGCCTTCCAAGTAGCCGGAATTACAGGCATGCGCTACCGCCCGGCTGATTTTTTAATTTATTGTAGAGATGAGGTCTCGCTGCCCAGGCGGGTCTCGAACCCTCAGGCTCAGGCAATCCACTCACCTGAGCCTCCCAAAGGCGCAAGATTACAGGCTGAGCCACCGAGCCCGGCTGCAACGTTTTTCATACAACAGTATGGCTAATGATAGTCACCCTACTCTGCTACTGAACAATAGAACATATACTGCTTATGTAATTGTATGTTTGTACATATTAACCTACCTCTCTTAATCCCCACCTCCTACTCATCCCCCTCTCCAGTTTCTGGTATTTATCACTGATTTTTTTTAGCTCGCACATTTGAGTGAGAACCTGTAATGTTTGTCTTTCTGTGCCTAGGTTATTTCACCTATCAAAATAACCTTCAGCTCCACCATGTTGCTACAAATAAAATGATTTTATTCTTTCTTATGGCTAAATAGTATTTCATCGTGTATATATATTATATTTTCTTTATTCATTCATCCATCGATGGACATTTAGTTTGATTCTGTATCTTGGCTATTGTGAATAGTGCTGCAATCAACATGTAAATGTAGGTATTCCTTTGATATACTGATTACTTTTCCTTTGAATATATTCCCAGTAGTGGAAATGCAGTATCAAATGATAGTTTTACTTTCACTTTTTAAAAGACATCTCCTGCAATATCAAATGATAGTTTTATTTTCACTTTTTGAGACATCTCTGTACTGTTTTTCATACTAGTTATACTAATTTACATTCCCAGCAACAATGTATAAGAATTCCATTTTATTCACATCATTGCAAGCTTCTGTTACTTTTTTCTTTTTAATAATAGTCATTCTAACGGGAGTAATATGATACCTCATTGTGGATGGGTTTACATTTTCCTGATGATTAGTGATGATGAGCATTTTTTCATACACCTGTTGACCATTTGTGTTTGTTCTTTGAGAATTTTCCTTTTATGTCCTTGGCCCAATTTTTAATGGGATTTTTTCTTATTGCTGAGCTGTTTGGATTTTTTTTGTATTTTCTGGATATTGCTTTCTTGTCAGATGAATTGTTTACAAATATTTTCTCTCATTTTACAGGTTGTCTCTACACTCTGTTGATTGCTTTCTTTGCTGTGTAGAAGGTTTTTAGTTTAATATATTCCCATTTGTCTATTTTTGTTTTAGTTGTCTGTGCTTTTTGAGGTCTTAGACATAAAGTCTTTGCCTAGACCAATGTTCTGAAGTGTTTTCTGTATGTCTTCTTCCACTATTTTTATAATTTCAGGTTTCATGATTAAGTCTTTAATCCATCTTGAGCTGGTTTTTGTACATGGTAAGGGATTGTGGTCTGGTTTCATTTTTCTGTGTATGGATAACTAATTTTCTTAGCACCATGTACTAAAGAGAATGTCCTTTCCCTAATCTATGTTCTTGGCATCTTTGGTGAAAATCAGATGTCTATATACATATGTATTTATTTTGGGGTTTTCTTTTCTGTTCCATTGGTCTAAATGTGTACTTGTGTACTTTTATTACAATATCATGCTTCTTTGATTACTATAGCCTTGCAATATATTTTAAAGTCAGGTAGTGTGCTTACTCTTGCTTTGTTCTTGTTCCTTTAGATGTATCATTAGGTTGTCTATTTAAAACAACTCTACTTTTTTGATGTAAGTATTGGTGTAAGCTTACCACTTAGTACTATGTTTGATGTATCCCTCATGTTTTGGTATGCGTGTTTTTGTTTTCATACGTTTCAATAAATGTTTTGATTTCCATCTTTATTTTGTCATTGGTCTTATAGTTATTCAGAAGCATGTTGTTTCAATTTTCACGTGTTTGTATATTTTCCAATGTTTGGCATTAGTTTTTAGTTTTTTTCCATTGTGGTTGGAGAAGATATTTGATATAATTTTAGTTTTTTTGAATCTTTATGAGATTTTTTTCCTGGTCTAACATATGATCTCTCCTGGAGAATGTCCCATGAATTGGTGAGAAGAATATGTATTCTGCATTTGAATAAAATGTTCTATAAATGCTTGTTTAGGACCATTTGATTTGAAGTCCAGTTTGAAGACAATGTCTTTTGCTTGACTTTCTGTTTAGATAGTCTGTCTAATACTGAGAGTGGAATGTTGAAGTTTCCTACTATTATTATAATGGCGTCAATTTTTTTTAGATCTAGTAATATTTGCTTTATGAATCTGAGTGCTCCAGTGTTGGTTATATATTTAGCTATATATTTTTAGAATTTTTATATCCTCTTGCTGAATTCAACCTTTTACTGTTAATTACCGTCTATTTCTTTTCTGGTTTTTTGTTCCTTTTTTAAACTTAAAGTCTATTTTAGCTGATGCAAGTATAGCTGTTTTTGCTTGCTTTTGGTTTCTATTTGTATGAAATACTTTTTTCCATGCCTTTACTTTTAGTGTGTGTGTGTGTATAATATATATGTGTGTGTGTGTGTGTGTGTGTGTGTGTGTGTGTACTCCAGTGTTGCCTATATATTGACTCTATATGAACAGTCAAATATATATATATACACACACACATATAAATAAACATACACACTAAAGTATATAAATATAGTATTATAAATATAGTGTATGTATATACTATATAGTATTATATATAATATATATAGTACATATATACTATATGTTTATATATAAATATAGTATATAATATAGTTTAAATAAGTATATATATACATATTCTTTAAAAGTAAAGTAAATTTCTTGTTGGCAGCACAGAGTTGGATTATTTTTTTCCCATTTAGTCAGTGTATACTCTTAAGTGGAAAATGTAAGACAATTACATTCAAGATTATTATTGATTGTGAGGTTTTGTTCCCATCATATTATTAATTGTTTTCTGATTGACCTGTATATCCTTTCTTTCTTTTTTTCTTATTGTTTGCCATTCTGGTTTCATTCTGGTGTTATTCTGGTTTCTGTAGTCTTACAATTTGAGTCCTTTTTCTTCCTCATTTGTGTGTTTGCTTTACCAGTGAGTTTTATAATTTTCTGTGCTCTCATGAGGGTAAATTTTGTCCTTTCGTTTCCAAGGTTAGGAGTCACTTGAGCATTTCTTGTAGGGAAAGTCTATTGGTGATTAATTTCCTCAACTTTTAATTATTTGAGAAATACTTTATTTCTCTTTCATTTATAAAGTATAATTTTGCTAGACATTGTATTTTTACTGGCAATTTTTTCTTTCAACACTTTGAATATGTTATCCATTCTCTCCTGGTCTGTAAGTCTTCTTCTGATAAATCCATTTTTAGTCTGATGCAGATTCTTTTATAGGTGACTAGACATTTTTCTCTTGCTGTTCTTAAAATTCTCTTTGTCCTTTAATTGAGGTAGTTTAACTATGATGTTCCATGGAGAAGAAATTTTTGTATTTTATCTGTTTGGGGATCTCAGAGTCTCCTATATCCGAATGTCTACATTTACTGAAAGATTTGGGAAGTTTTCAACTTTTTTGGTTAAATAAGTTTTCTAATTCTTGAGTTTTTTCTTTTCCTTTTTGTACCCTGATACTTTGACTATTTGGTCATGTCGTAGTGTTCCATATGTCCCAAGAGCTTTGCTCAATCTTTTTATTCTTTTTTTTTTTTTTTTTTACATCTTATTTGGTTATTTCAAAAGGCCTGTTTTCAAGTTCTGAGTTTCTTTTCAGCTTGGCCTAGTCTACTGTTGAAGTTTTGTTTTGTTTTGTTTCTTGAAGTTTTCAAATATATTTTGTATATCTTTTGATGAATTCTTCAGTTCACTTCCAGAATTTCTGTTTGCCTCTTTTTTATGATACCTATCTATTTGATAAATTTCTCATTCGTATTCTGAATTGTTTTCCAGATTTCTCTGTACTTTTTTTTTTCAAAATACTTTTGTATCCCACTGAGTTGCTTTATAATCAATATTTTAAAATCTTTTTTTCTGGGGTTTCATGAAATTTTTTTTGATTGGGATCTATTGTAGGAGAATTTTTGTGTTCCTTTGGAGATGTCATATTTTCTTGCTTTTTCATGTTTTTCATGTTCTTAGGTTGATATCTATACATCTGGTGTAATGGTCATTTCTTCCAATTTTCTGAATTTGCTTTTATCAGAGAGGACTTTTTCCTGAGGATGTATTTATGATGTTGGTTGAATAGGGCACTTTGGCTTTTATTCTTGTTGTATTTAGTCATGTTGTCTCTATGATTTCTTCAATTATAAATAGTATCAGTGCTGTCTGTGATTTTTTCAGTGGCTTAAGGTACAGTTTTTACTAGAGGCTGTGGTAAGTTTTGCTAAGGACCGGGATGCCAGGTAAGCTAGTCTTTAGAACTCAGTGGGCTAACTATGCCTGTCTTCGAGGTCCAGGGCCATGTACACTGATATAGGTGTTAGTGGGTGCAGGTAGGTCAATTTTTGAGCCCCCGTAGATTATTTAGATGCCAAGTGGGTGGGCAGGTTCTCAGGTCCCTGAGCAACTGGCATAGGATGGGTGACAGCAGTAGACAAAACCTCTGGGTTCTGAGTGGTGTACACTGGTGGTAGTGGCTATGATGGACTGGGTGGGCAGTTTCTGCAGGTGGCATGTGCAGATAATTGCCAATTTTAGGGGTAGTTAACATGTGGGTAGGTACAGATGCCAATGGTGGTTGACTGGGTTAGACAATCAGCTAGTCTCTGGTAATAATCATTATAGTCCCTATTTTTTTTTTTTGAGTTGGAGTCTCATTCTGTCACCCAGACTGGAGTGCAGTGGCCGCTTCAGGCCACCGCAGCCTCGACCTGCCAGGCTCCAGCGATCCTTCCACCTCAGCCTTCCAAGTAGCTGGAATTATAGGCATGTGCTACCACACCCAGCTGATTTTTTGATTTATTGTAGAGATGAGGTCTTGCTGCCCAGGTGGGTCTCGAACCCACGGGCTCAGGCAATCCACTCACCTCAGCCTCCCAAAGGCACGGGATTACAGGCTGAGCCACCGAGCCTGGGTTATACTCCCTATTTTTATGAGTTCAACTTTTTTATATTCCACATCTAAATGATATCATGCAGTATTTATCTTTCTGTGTCTGACTTATTTCACTTAATATAACGTCCCCCACGTTTATCCTTGTTGCCACCAATGACAATATTTCCTTCTGTTTTAAGACTGAATGGTGTTCTATTGTGTATATACACTATATTTTCTTTATTCATCTGTTTGCTGATTGGGTACCAACAAACAACGTATTGGTACCAACAAACAAGCTGAAATAATGACTGAGAGTGTATCTGAAAATGTGACATGATTTTGTATTTGCCCAATGTATTTGCCCGTGTGGAGAAGATGAGTCTCAAGCTGATTAGAATAACTGGATTTTCCTATTCAGAAAGCATGAAGCTGAGGGGAATGGTCAGTACTTCCAGGTAATCAGGATTGACCTCTTTCAAAAAGCCTGTAAGTTTTAAGTTGTTGAGCAGAATGTTCAGATTTGACCACAATGTCTTAAAAAGAAATAACTACTTCTTAGCTGT
Organism: Carlito syrichta; assembly: GCF_000164805.1. NCBI lineage: Eukaryota > Metazoa > Chordata > Mammalia > Primates > Tarsiidae > Carlito > Carlito syrichta. The sequence continues at coordinate 366,702 of NW_007260474.1, forward strand.
ATGCAAATTTCTAGCTCTGAGCTATTGCTATCCTTAATCTCCACCTGCTTTTATGGTTGATGTTGACTCTTTACCTTTTATTATGTTATACTAGCTTTCAAATCAGAAATCTTCTGGTCTCAATTTTTAGAAGCAATTGTGATAGTAGTCTTCAAATTCAAGGAGTTGAACATATTTACTTTCAAATGTATCAGTTCTCTAGTTCTGTTCACAGATAAGTTGACAAATGATACAAAAACTTCAGTGTTCTCCTTGTATTGAATTAATCTCAGAAAGCAAATTACCCAGTGAACTCTTCCACCCTCTCATATTCTAATATAAAAACAATTGCTGCATTAGCAAACTGTAAGCCAGATTAAGTTGAGGTGAAATACTCACTGTCCATCAAACGTGATTATCCCTGAATCAATGCAGAAGTGGCAGTGTAAAAAGGTCTTGAACTGTGACCTAATTTAAAAGAAAAGTCTACTGAATAGAATCTACACAGCAGCTTCCCTTCATTATTATCTTTCCACAAAACGTCACAGGCAGCATCTGGTGTCAGGAACAAATCATATTCTGATTTATATCTACACTAAACACTTTTGCAGCCATAAAACATGCTGCAAACTGGCTCAGAGGCATCCATTTTTAAACAGCTGACATTAATGATGTATACATAGAGAGAGCAAAAAGCTGTATTTTGCCTATCTCAGTATACTATATTTTCTGGTGAAGTTTTTTTGGATGAAAAACTTGTGTATTAAACTTCCTTTTAAGAAGAAATGACTCCTCCAGAGTATGAAATGCTCTTAGAGTGCTATTTCCTCATTTAACAGGCTGAAGCGTGACATGAGGGTATGTGCAATTATTTACCATTCACTGATCTTTGTAACTAATAAATATCCAATAATATGACCTTATCTTTTACTGCACAAATCTTGATTAATTAACTTGCCATGCTGCTTACTACTAGTGTTTTGAGCTTAAAAAGTACAAATGCAGAAGGAAGCAAAACAACATGAATCTTTCTTAGAAGTAAAATAATATCTGTACTGCTTCACGTATTGGGTACCAACAAACAAGCTGAAATAATGACTGAGAGTGTATCTGAAAATGTGACATGATTTTGTATTTGCCCAATGTAAATAAAATCTATCAAGAGCATACAAATTAATTTAAAATTATCTAGAATTATGGAAATAATTGTGATATTTGAGCAATATGTTTTAATAAGCTAATCACATAATATAGCATAACACAGAAAAATTCCTAAAGATGATTATGTCATGAAGGTGGGACTCTCATGAATGGGATTAGTGCCTTTAAAATAGAGGCCTGAGAAGGACCCTGACCCCTTCTATCGAGTGAAGACACAGAAAGAAGCTTCTGACTATGAGCCAGAAAGTAGACACCAGACACCAATATGCTGGTGCTTTGATCTCAGACTTCCTAGATTCCAGAACTGTGAGAAATACATTTCTGTTGTTTAGAAGCGACCCAGTTTGTGATATTTTGTTAGAGCAGACTGAATGGACTAAACTAGAAGCTAAGAATAGAGCTTTCCTTGAGATTTGCAGCTACTTTATCCTGGAAGACTATTTATAGTTCTCTTCAAGGATTTTAAACTTTGAACTTTCCTATAAACACTGCTTAGATTTTTCTTTAAACTTGTATAAATGATTCTTGTGTTCCTACATATTTATTTTATTATTTTATCCTTTACATTTCTACTTCTTTTAAAAACTCTAAATTTAAGTGTTCATAAGTGGTTTTATCTTTTATTTTTCTACTTTATTATTCTCCCTTGAGATAGTTTCATATCATCTGTCTCTTAGCGTTATGAAATTACCTTAGCTAATTAAAATTGTTTTTAAAATTTTGTTTTAACTCGGTTTCTTTTCACCTTATTATAATATATCTTTCTTATTAGTATTGCTTATCACTGAATTTTCTTTTTTATTATTTGCTAAAAGGGCAAATAGAATACCTGGGTATGTTCAGTTAAGCTCTAAGAGATAAAAAAAGCTTTAAATAAGAAGGTTGGTCTGTAGACGGGCTCGGTGCCTCAGCCTGTAATCCCGCGCCTTTGGGAGGCTGAGGTGAGTGGATTGCCTGAGCCCGCGGGTTCGAGACACACCTGGGCAGCGAGACCTCATCTCTACAATAAATCAAAAAATCAGCCGGGCGTGGTAGTGCATGCCCATAATTCCAGCTACTCGGAAGGCTGAGGTGGAAGGATCACTGGAGTCCAGCAGGCTGAGGCTGCGGTGGCCAGAAGCGGCCACTGCACTCCAGTCTGGGCGACAGAGTGAGACTCCAACTCAAAAAAAAAAAAAAAAGAGAAGGTTGCTCTGTGTTTTATCCCTCTAATTATTATTATTATTAATTTCTATGATGCAGGTATTTTGGGGGATAAAAGTAAGCTATGCCTATTACATTTTTAAACATTAAAATATTTGATGAAAATCAACATACATACAGTTTAGGAATTTTTAAAAAGTACCTTCTAACTGTACACTATTTGGTCAAAACCTGATTCAATCAGCCTTCTGCTGCCTCGACCTGCCCTATGTGTCTACCATGGTTGGGCCATGTACCCCTCAAATTATTCTCAGTAGCATCCTAATCCTTTGTAGTGGTCCTCCAAAGGTAAAGCATTTATTTCTAAATAACTAAAATTGACAATGCAATAGTGTACACTAACTAAACTTTTTTCTGAACTGACAATAGGTCAATCAAAAGATCCCCTTATGTGACTTGTTTGAAAGTTCTTTAATTCTCACATATTATATCATTCAGTCATTTTTCAGAGACTTAAGATCTGAAATGCACTTATGAGTGAGAATATATGGTACTCTGTTCTTTGTTTTGTGATAGATCACTGAGTATGATTGACTCTGAATCAAAAGTGGACCTTGAACGATTACCATAATACTATAAGAAAGGGATTGGGCTGGGTTTGGTGGCTCAGCCTCTAAACCCAACACTTTGGAAGGCCTAGGCAAGGGAATTGTCTGAACCCACAGGTTCAAGACCAACCCGGGCAATTTGGTGAGACCTCATCTTTACAATAAATCAAAAATTAGCCAGGCATGGTAGTACATGCCTGTAGTTCCAGCTACTTGGAAGGCTGAGGCAGAAGGATCGCCGGAGCCTGGCGGGTCAATGCTGGGGTGGATGCTGGGGTGACTGTGAGTATGCCACTGCACTCTAGCTTGGGTGACAGAGTGAGTCTCCAACTCCAAAAAAAAAAAAAGCAAAGGGATTGGCAGTGGTGGGAAACTGCTAGGAGAGGGAGGGTCATACCTCATTAACAAGGTTACCTGCATAATCAAAATTTGTACATCTACCCCTGAATTGTACTCCACATCTGTAAAATAAAAATAAAAAAAGTTTTTTTTAAAGATTTGAAATCCAAATTCTCCATTCTTTGGTATTACTCATTATTCTTTAATACATGAAAACGGTCCACTGCAAATTGGAGAGAGAATGCCTAGTCAGATTTCCATTTAGGAAGGATCTCTGTAAGATGAAGACTCATAGTGCATTTAAAATTAGTGATCAGTGATTTTGAATAAGTCAACAGAACTCCTCATAATGAGAAATAATATAGAATTGTTGAGACTACTGAATTCAAATAAAAATCCTCTAGGTTAGGAGTCTAGATTGTGAGGAACTTGTTAAAATATATATTTGGTGCCTGCATCAGAGAGTTTATTTGGTTGTAAGTAAGACCCAAGAATATGAATTTTTTTGTGTGGTCATTTAGCTTTTTATTTCTTCTGATTGCAAAAGCAATATACATGAATTTACAGATAATTTGCAAAATACCAAATGTTACAAAGAAGAAACTGAAAACTGCTTGTAATCCTAGCACATATTAGAATGATTTAATAATACTTTGTTATATTTTTTCCCATTTTTCTCATTCTTTATCTGTATGTGTACGTATATATATATTTCATTTCAACATTATTTTTATTTATTTTTAAATTTTTGTTATTAAGATGTGGGGTACATTTCAGGGTTAGGTATATAAACATTGATCATGCAGGTACCCTTGTTGATGAGGTATACCTCTCCCTCCCCTAGCAGTTTCCCTCAACTGCCAATCCCACCCCACTCCTCCCCTGACAGTTTCCCACTACTGCCAATCGCTTTCTTATAGCATTATAATTGTTCAAGGTCCATTTATGAGTGAGAACATATGGAACTCTGTTCTTTGTTTCTGTGATAAATCACTGAGTATGATCGACTCCAAATCCATTCAAGTTGCTGCCAAGTCCATATATTGGTCCTTCTTGTCATAGATGGCACTTACTATTTTGAGGTATGTTCCTTCTATACCTAGGTGTTTGAGGGTTTTTGTCAAGAAGGGATGCTGGATTTTATCAAAAGCTTTTTCTGCATCTATTGAGATAATCATGTGGTTCTTGTTTTTACATCAGTTGATGTATTTAATGACATTTATGGTCTTGTGAATGTTGAATCTTTACCCGGTTTGTTGAATCTTTACCCGGTTTGAGTATCAGTGTAATGTTAGCTTTGTAAAATGATTTGGGGAGAATTCCATCTTTCTCAATTGCCTGGGATACTTTCAGTAGAACTGGTATCAGCTCCTCCTTGTATGTTTTGTAGAATTCTGCTGGAAAGCCATCTGGTCCAGGGTTTTTTTGTTTGTTTGTTTTTGTTTTTGTTTTGTTTTTTTGCAGATAGTTTTTGTATGACAGAGTAAATTTTCTAGGGTGTTATTGGTCTATTTAGTGTCTCAATATCTTCTTGTTTCAACATGGGGAGGTTGTGTGATGTCAGAAAGTCCTCCATTTCATCTAGGTTATCAAGTTTGTTTCCATATAGGTGTACATAGTAATCTCTGATAATCTTTTGTATTTCTTTGGAGTCAGTTGTGATTTGATCTTTTGTATTTCTGATTGTGTTTATTTGGGCTTTTTCTCTCTTTTTCTTGGTCAGTCTGGCTAGGGGCCCATCAATCTTTTTAATTCTTTCAAAGAAGCAGGTTTTTATTCTGTTGATCTTTTCTATGATATTTTTTCCTCTGTGTCCCATATTTGGGCTCTTATTTTTATGATTTGGATTCTTCTGCTAAAGTTGGGGTTTTTGTGGTCTTCTCTTTCTAGCTCCCTTAGGTGATTTGTTAGGCTCTCCACTTGTGATTTTTCCATTTTCTTGATGTATGCTCATAGAGATATAAATTCCCCTCTTAAAACTGATTTCATGGCAGCCCAAGGTTTTGGGAAGATGTTTCTTCATTTTCATTTGTTTGCAGGAATCTTTCAATTTCTTCTTTGATTTCAGTGTTGACCCAGTCATTGTTCAGCATCATACTGTTTAGTGTCCATGTCTTTGTGGGCTTTAGGGAAATGTTGTTGGTTTTGATATTTGTTTTCTATCCCAGTGTGGTCTGAGAATGTGTATGGCCAGATTTCAACCTTATGGAATTTGTTATGCTTGATTTATGGCCATGGATGTGATTGATCTTGGAGTATGTTCCATGTGGTGATGAGTAGAATGTGTATTCTTTGGTTGTTGGGTGGAATAATGTGTAGGTATCCACTAAGTCCATGTGGTCAAGTGTCAAGTTCAGGTTCTGGATCTCCCTGTTGATTTTTTGCCTCAATGGTCTATCCTGGGCTGTCAGTGGGGTATTTAAGTCCCCTGCTATAGAGTCAATATCTTTTTTTAGTTTATTTAGTAGTTACTTTATAAATGCTGGTGCTCCTGTGGTGGGTGCATATATGTTTAGGATGAATATTTCTTGTTGATGGATTGAACCTTTTATCATTATGTAGTGTCCTTTTGCATCTTTAAAAAGTTTTTATAGCTTAAAGGTTGTTTTGTCTGAGATTACAATGCAACTCCTGCCTTCTTTTGTGATCCATTTGCCTGAAAACTCGTTTTCCATCCTCTAACTTTGAGTCTGTATGCATCCTTTGCAGTGAGATGAGTCTCCTAGATGCAACAAAAAATGGGGTCATGGTTTCTTATCCAGTCCACCATTCTGTGTCTTTTCAGTGGTGCATTTAGTCCATTCACATTTAGGCTAATTATTGAAATGTGGGGGTTTATCCCTGTCATGATGTTCTTATAGAGTTGTTGTTGTTCCTGTTTATTTGTTGTCTTTCCTTTGGTTTTTGGGTTGATTCATGTGTGTTTTCCATCTTTTCCCTGTAGTCTTGTGAAGAACATTGTCATTCTTTTCTCCTTTCCTTCTGTGTTTAATATTTTCTTATGTGTTTCTTGTAGAGGTGGTCTGGAGGCAGCATAAGTTCTTAGGGATTAGATGTCTGGGAAAGATTTTAATTCTTTCTCACTGATGAAGCTTAGCTTGGCTGGGCAGGTTATTCTTGGTTGAAATTGTTTATCTTTGAGAACTTTGAAGATTGGGCTCCAA